>NW_006796034.1:2404946-2407585 GCF_000442215.2 Lipotes vexillifer | reverse complement strand
CTCTTTCCATGGCTTTCTTGTATTCACAGTAGAGATTAGGAAATCGTTAGCTTAGTCATTAATTGGTAAAGATTTCTTTCCACCAGTGAATTTTCATTGAATATTAACACATGATTAAGCCCACCTCACATATCAAGAGAAATGATGTGAAACCATGTGAAACCCTGGAAATATTCTGTGGCTACTGAAACCTACTAAATGATTCTGGATCATGGATCCAATGCCTTTTTTCAAATATTAAAATTATGTCCTTCCATTTCATGATAGAAACATGAGTAATGCAATTATAGGGTTTATAAACCTCACTCCAAGAATAGGTCAGTAGAAATCAATTTGATCCTTAATTTCTTTTCTCAAAGTCACTGAAATAGCTCAGAATTTAAGTTACATATGTCATGTATATTTGATTGACACCATAAGGTTTTCATCTAAATTCAAAACCTAACTCTGGATATATTTGACCATTTTTATTGCATTTAGTCATGAGACTTGAGTTCTGATAAACTAGAATGTGTGATGTGGCTGGATCATACCAAACAGGTTACTTCTGAAACTAGTTTGAATCAATAATCCCAAAGAAAAGGGATGGGAGGGGCGGTGGGCAGTAAAGCCTATTTTGCTTTAGTTCTATTGTGAAATAAAATCAAAACCATTAAAATGAAAACTCTCTTCATCACAAATATAATTTGCAATCTATACTAGATATATAGGGGGAATAGATAGCAGCTAAAATAGACAGATAAGGCCAAATGAAGGAGCTAAAAGCAAAAGGAAACTAGTGACAGAAACAGAATGTAGGCCAGCAGGCAGCCCAGCCAGCACAGTGAAAATGTGAATAAGCACATTCGGGAACCAGCCTCCAATCATGGATGGCTGCTGAACAGAAGGCTTTCTCTTCATTAATCTGCTAGAAAAAGGAAGGTTTACTTGTCCCACGTCAGAGAGATATGAGATGAGTACCTCGTCAGAGAAGTTTTTTTTTTTTTTTTTTTTCCTTTAAAGAGAACAGCAGGGCTTGATAGTGGAGAGAAAGAAGGCGGAAAGGGAGGCAGGCGTTCCTTCTGGCTTGATCAGCTTCCCCAGCGGCAGTCAGGTAACAACTGGGAAGATGAAATGCAAAAACTTATTTTGTCTGGAATCCCCGAATGATGAAAACACTGAGACAGGGAAAAAGGATGGTGATATTAATAACAGAGACTATCCCAGGCCTTTTGCATTGCCTGTGGAAAGCTGTTAGTACTGTGTTACTCCTGGTCGCCAAATCTAAAAGATGGTCCCTCTGTGCTGTCCCTTTCTGTGGATTCATGTTCTTAAGGATATGTGCTCCAAAGATTCCCTCCCTCCCTCTCCCCAGTCACAGCTGCTGGATACCGAAGCTCTGTAAAAATCAGAGCATTAAAATGCCATTGCAGGATTAGTTCTCAGGGGGAGAGTGTTCAGAAGGAGAGGGAAGGGGAATCAGGGTATAACTCTCCTTTTCTTTCTACCTTCGTGCAACAACCTAAGCTCTTTGAATGAAGAAGAGAAAAACCACGGGCTCAAGAAGTACCTAGTCGGCAGACCAGTGTCTCCACATGGAGATATATTTTTGTTATTTCTGTTTGAAAGGAAAATTTGAGCTTTGAATAGCCAGGAGAGGCCTGATGATGTGGCCACCAAATATCTTTATTCAGTTTCATCTTTCTCCCCATCATTAGCCCCCCAGCATTCTAGCAGACCAAACCCTTTGCTTTTCTCTGAAATCCACTCCACTGGTCTCTAAGAAAACCTGCCTCTCGCCCTCTATCTTGCCACACCACACTTCTAGTCCTCTGACAAGACTGCGGAAAACTCCCCCACCCAGGCAGACTTCAGTGCTCTCTTCTCTCTGCTTCTTTAGTATCTTGAGAAGGCTTTAATTTGAGCAATTTCACAGGTCGGCTTCCTAGTCTATTTTTCAAAAGACCAAAGCTTTTGAAGACAAAAGCTCTATCTTGTTCATAATAATAGGTACTCCAAAACATCCACTTTTTAGTAAACTAAGAGTTCCTTTGTCCTCTTTTTTATGTTATTCTTGATATCAGCTCTCTTCTTAGCTAAAGGAAAAGAAAAAAATGCTTGTTGATTAAATCCAACTGATAGAATCCATTCTTCACCCCTGACTTTAACTTGCTAAGTTCTCCACCTATGTTGAGATTGTAGAAATAGATTTTGATAATAGTTCAGGATAATTTTCCAGATGATGGGTTTTTGGGGACAGACTCTGACTTATCATTTGGTCTCTTTGTATTTAAATCATATTTTTTCCTCAGTAAAAGAGCTGCAGGCTGGGCTCAGAAATGTAACAAAAATCCAGTTCCTACAGAAGAAGAAAGCTGACAAGTAAAGCCACAGAACAGTATCCAGGCACCACAGGGGTGGCCCTGTTATTTCTTGGAGGTGTTGATGATGTCATTGGCTGTTCTGCAATGTCCAGTCCAAAGCAGTGGATTTGACCACCCAGAGAAGACAGTCCAAGTGTATGCTGGCTTCAGTTTAGGGTCATTCAAATCAGCCAGTTCTCAGTCCCCTAAACACTGACCCCCCCAGGGAAAGCGATGCAGCTTGGTAGTCATCAGATAATCATTTCTGTGACCAGGAAGACTGGTAGGGGTCAGTTT
>NW_006796034.1:2383169-2404936 GCF_000442215.2 Lipotes vexillifer | reverse complement strand
ATTCCTCTCTTTCCTTTCTGTGGAAAACAAAGGGGAAGCAGTTTTAATCATGCCTCCATTTACATTATACAAGAGCCTCATGGGGGTGCAATTTTCTCTCCCTTTCTTTTCCTCTCTTTCATTGAGCATCAACTCTATTTTTCCATCTGGATCAAGAATTAGCCCCGGAGGATAAGGATTTTCATTTGAATCAAATACATTAAATCGAGATGACTCATATTAAGCCAATGCTTGGAGAAATCAGGGTCAGGAGCATCTGGTGTTAGGCTCCTCCCCATGTTTAATATGAACGAGCAGGACAAAACCCTCATTGATATAGCTGGGACCAGGGCTACAGTTCCATGGAATGAGTATGGATTTTCCATAGGAAGAAGTCAGTGAGATGAAGTGGTCCCTGCTCGGGACATGTGGCAGTAGCCCCCAGAATTCCAGTCTCCAAACAGAAACTAAGGAAGATGACTCTGCAGCAGGGCACATCCCAGCTCATCCAGCTCCGGTAGAAGTGTCAGAAAAGCAGCAGTGCCTATTCCTAACGGCATGGCTAACAGACACTTTTTTTAATGGAAATATGTTGCCTACTAATGCTCTGTAGCTCTCCTTCTTCCAATCCCAACATAAAAATAATGACACAGAGTTTTTTAAATGAAGTATTAACCTAATAAGTAAATATTGGTCTGACCATGACTAACTGAAATGGAGTTGAAGTGGGGTTGTGGGGGAGGTCTCAATAAATAGCAAGGGTGGTGCCCCCAAACACATTACCCAAGTTACTTGGAAGTTCACACCTTAAAAAAAATCCACCTCCTGATTTCACAGATTCCTTTCCTCCTGCATGTCAGAACAGAGCAGAGTTTATGTCGAACAGATGGTTTCCATGTACACACCCCATACTCACTGCCGTGCCAACCTTATGCTTCCTTCACTTTCTTCATGAAAACAGGCATGCTGAAAATATGTTTGCGGGTGGCACAGAAATGCTGTGCACATTTTAGCCGTCATGTCAAAGCAGGAAAAATTCAGAGCCATAACAAGTAAAAACAAAAACCACTGAAAAGTATTTTCCCCCACCAGGCAATAGTCATTTCCATGCTGGAACATGGCGAGTCATCAGTGCATTGTGTTGAGCGCCATTCAAAGAAAAGAAGGGTGGGTATGATGGGCATCAAGACAGCAAAAACTTGGAATAGGATCAGGCATCTCTTGCTGTAACAAAGGGTTTCAGTTCTTGTCAATTTCAGAAAGCAGGTCTCTGCTTCCATGGTGAGGGAAGCAGCAAGGGAAGAAGAAAACGAGTTGGCTTATTAAATATCACCTAGTTTTGCACTTGGTTGTCTGCACAGAAAATTGCAAGTTGCCTCTTTTTTGCTCTAATGTTTTATATCATGTAAAGTACACCTATTAGAGACCCATGAATTAAGTAAACGTTATAAACAACAAAGCAAATATTAAAATATTACAAATAATAATAGCCTCTGAGCCCTCAAGCTGTTATTTAGCTTGCCAAACCGTTGCAGGAAGGGCCTGAGAGTGGGCTCTTGTCTAACACTCGGACATGAATTGTCCGAGAAGACACACGTGCTGACAAAGCAAGAGACTTTATTGGCAAGGGGCGGCTGGGTGGAGAGCAGGAGGGTAAGGGAACCCAGGAGGACTGCTCTGCCACGTGGCTCAAAGTCTCAGGTTTTATGGTAATGGGGTTAGTTTCTGGGCTGTCTCTGGCCACACTCTGACTCGGGGTCCTTCCTGGTGGCACACGCATTGCTCAGCCAAGATGGATTCCAGCGAGGAGGATTCTGGGAGGTTGGTAGGACATATGGACTGGCGTCTCCTTTCGGCCTTTCCCGAATTCTTCCGGTTGGTTGTGGCTTGTTAGTTCCGTGTTCCTTACCAGGACCTCCTGTCGTAAAACAGCTCATGCAAATGGTTACCCGACCAGGGTGGGCAGTTTCGGTCAGTGGTTCCCCTAACAAAACCATGTCATCTATGAGTCCATTTGTAGACTGCCTCCTTGTATTCTGGATTATTCTGAAGCTAACAATGAGGATCTTAAAAAAAAAAAAAAAATCAGGCATCTGTTTTCTCTTACACAGCAAATATTCACTCAGACGAAGTGTTGTCCTAGATATTGTATCAGCAAAGTATACAAGGCAAGTTCCTTCTTATAAATCATTTAATCCCACGGGTCATTAACCTATCATATTTAGAGTTGGAAGAAATCTTAGAGATCAACTTATTTACTTCTAAAATATGGGAATTGATTCCACCAAATTATAAGCAACAGGCTATCCACCTATACCATAAAGTATAACACTTTCAGAGACAGCCAACTCCCTACCACCTTTTATTCTTGACAAGTACAACTTTTGTTTCATTAGTTCAAGAAATATCCACTCATCACCTTCTGGGACCCAAAGGATCCTTTTTTTTTTTTTTTTTAACATCTTTATTGAAGTATAATTCCTTTATAATTGCGTGTTACTTTCTGCTTTATAACAAAGTGAATCAGTTATACATATACGTATGTTCCCAAATCTCTTCCCTCTTGTGTCTCCCTCCCTCCCACCCTCCCTATCCCACCCCTCTAGGTGGTCACAAACCACCGAGCTGATCTCCCTGTGCTATGCGGCTGCTTCCCACTAGCTATCTATTTTACATTTGGTAGTGTATATATGTTCATGCCACTCTCTCGCTTTGTCACAGCTTACCCTTCCCCCTCCCCATATCCTCAAGTCCCTTCTCTTGTAGGTCTGTGTCGTGTTAGCATACGGTATTTGTCCTTCTCTTTCTGACTTACTTCACTCTGTATGACAGACTCTAGATCTATCCACCTCATTACAAATAGCTCAATTTCGTTTCTTTTTATGGCTGAGTAATATTCCATTGTATATATGTGCCACATCTTCTTTATCCATTCATCCGACGACGGGCACTTAGGTTGTTTCCATCTCCGGGCTATTGTAAATAGAGCTGCAATGAACATTTTGGTACATGACTCTTTCTGAATTCTGGTTTCCTCAGGGTATATACCTAGTAGTGGGATTGCTGGGTCATATGGTAGTTCTATTTGTAGTTTTTTAAGGAACCTCCATACTGTTCTCCATAGTGGCTGAACCAATTCACATTCCCACCAGCAGTGCAAGAGTGTTCCCTTTTCTCCACACCCTCTCCAGCATTTATTGTTTCTAGATTTTTTGATGATGGCCATTCTGACTGGTGTGAGATGATATCTCATTGTAGTTTTGATTTGCATTTCTCTAATGATTAATGATGTTGAGCATTCTTTCATGTGTTTGTTGGCAGTCTGTATATCTTCTTTGGAGAAATGTCTATTTAGGTCTTCTGCCCATTTTTGGATTGGGTTGTGTGTTTTTTTGTTATTGAGCTGCATGAGCTGCTTATAGATTTTGGAGATTAATCCTTTGTTAGTTGCTTCATTTGCAAATATTTTCTCCCATTCTGAGGGTTGTCGTTTGGTCTTATTTATGGTTTCCTTTGCTGTGCAAAAGCTTTGAAGTTTCATTAGGTCCCATTTGTTTATTTTTGTTTTTATTTCCATTTCTCTAGGAGGTGGGTCAAGAAGGATCTTGCTGTGATTTATGTCATAGAGTGTTCTGCCTATGTTTTCCTCTAAGAGTTTGATAGTTTCTGGCCTTACATTTAGGTCTCTAATCCATTTTGAGCTTATTTTTGTGTATGGTGTTAGGGAGTGATCTAATCTCATACTTTTACATGTACCTGTACCCAGCACCACTTATTGAAGAGGCTATCCTTTCTGCATTGTACATTCCTGCCTCCTTTATCAAAGATAGGGTGACCGTATGTGTGTGGGTTTATCTCTGGGCTTTCTATCCTCTTCCATTGATCTATCTTTCTCTTTTTATGCCAGTACCATACTGTCTTTATTACTGTAGCTTTGTAGTATAGTCTGAAGTCAGGGAGCCTGATTCCTCCAGCTCCGTTTTTCATTCTCAGGATTGCTTTGGCTATTCAGGGTCTTTTATGTTTCCATACAAATTGTGAAATTTTTTGTTCTATTTCTGTGAAAAATGCCAGTGGTAGTTTTATAGGGGTTGCTTTGAATCTGTAGATTGCTTTGGGTAGTAGAGTCATTTTCACAATGTTGATTCTTCCAATCCAGAACATGGTATATCTCTCCATCTATTTGTATCATCTTTAATTTCTTTCATCAGTGTCTTATAATTTTCTGCATACAGGTCTTTTGTCTCCTTAGGTAGGTTTATTCCTAGATATTTTATTCTTTTTGTTGCAGTGGTAAATGGGAGTGTTTTCTTGATTTCACTTTCAGATTTTTCATCATTAGTGTAAAGGAATGCCAGAGATTTCTGTGCATTAATTTTGTATCCTGCTACTTTACCAAATTCATTGATTAGCTCTAGTAGTTTTCTGGTAGCATTTTTAGGATTCTCTATGTATAGTATCATGTCATCTGCAAACAGTGAGAGCTTTACTTCATCTTTTCCGATTTGGATTCCTTTTATTTCCTTTTCTTCTCTGATTGCTGTGGATAAAACTTCCAAAACTATGTTGAATAAGAGTGGTGAGAGTGGGCAACCTTGTCTTGTTCCTGATCTTAGTGGAAATGCTTTCAGTTTTTCACCATTGAGGACAATGTTGGCTGTGGATTTGTCATATATGGGCTTTATTACATTGAGGGAAGTTCCCTCTATGCCTACTTTCTGCAGGCATACTTTCTGCAGGGTTTTTATCGTAAATGGGTGTTGAAGTTTGTCAAAAGCTTTTTCTGCGTCTACTGAGATGATCATATGGTTTTTCTCCTTCAATTTGTTAATATGGTGTATCACGTTGATTGATTTGCGTATATTGAAGAATCCTTGCATTCTTGGAATAAACCCCACTTGATCATGGTGTATGATCCTTTTAATGTGCTGTGGGATTCTGTTTGCTAGTATTCAAAGGATTCTTTTTGAGCCCTAAAAATCTAAAGAGGATTAATGAAGTAGTCTGTGCCCTCAAAGTAGCTCATTAGTTAGGGAGCACTCTTTACTTTTCCTTATGGCCTTTGCCTAAGCTTATAATTACATATGTATTAGTATAATTATCTGTTGAATTACTCTCTCCTATGTTAAAATGTAAGTTTCATGCGAGAAGGAGCTAAATGTGTTCAGCAATTTTTTCTAGAGCCCAGACAAGGTCTCAAACACATAATAAATGTGTTGAATCAATGTGAATGATTGATTACCTTTAGAAGATCACTTTAGCCACGTGAAACACAAGTGGGATAAAGATGTTCGAAGTGGACAAGCAGCATCTGAAGTGGCAGGAGATGAGAGAGGGGCACGTTAAGGAGCCACTAGTATTTCAGCTTGGAAGGAACTTGGAGATGAAATTTGAGAAGGCCGAGCCATAAGGCTGAACAGGAGATGGTCTGAATTATGAAGAGCCTTTACATTGTACTAAGGAATTTAGATTCCCCTATTATTATGACGGGGACCAATCTATCAACAGATTTCAAGCAAGAAAATAACATCATCAACTCACATTTTTGAGGGATTGGGCTGGCAAGACTGGAGTGTGGGTGGGAGGAGAATGAAATAGAAGCTAGTATATGGTGCACAAAGGTGATGGATGTGAGTGTAGAGAGGAGAGGGTTTTTCAACAAGTAAGAATTATTATATGTGGGAGATGCAAAGATTCATCATTGCCTCCCAGACTTCTGGCTGGGGTGATATAACATGTACTGTAGGAAGTTATTCTGTTTCTCGGAGAGGAGGTCATATTGAAGTTCCCTTTAAACATCTAGGTGGATGGCAATTATATAATTCTGGGTTCAGTAAAGAGATTTGGGGATGATTAATATTATCTATTAATATAGATAATAAAACCTGAGCAGGAATGATTTCCCAGAAAATTACACATAGAATGAGAAGCTAAGAGTGCCAAAGAAAGAAGAAGACAGTTGCTAAGAAGCTAAGGAGCAATCAGAGAGTTAGGGAAAAAAACAACAAGAGAGTAACATCATGGAAATCATGAAAGGAAAGAATTCCTAAAGACAGAGAGTGCAAGAACAAACAGTTAACTGTGTCAATGTGGCAGAGAGGAAAGGTAAGACCAGGGCTGAAAAAATTCTTCATTATTATATTTAGAATGTAGGTCATAGGTGATTTGGACAAGAGCCATTGAAAAGAGTGGGAAAAGTGGAAGCTAGAAAGCTGTCTTTTATTGCAGGGCCAGCTCTATAGAGTGTAATGTTGCCTATTTATTATTCTGAATCAAGTTTTCCCTTCACATAGATGGTTAAGTATCTGGGGAGGAAGGAGTACAAATGTTATGAGTTTCAATGAAGAACTATAGTAAATAAACATTTTACTTTGTTTCAACAAATATTTATCAAGCATCTGCTAAGTGTCAGCTCTGTGCTAGGCGTTACAGACACAAAGATGAATTAGCCATGATCCCCGCCCCCAAGGGGTTCAAAATATATTTAAGGAGACACAAATACACACTTCAATATGGTAAGTGCTATAGTAAAGGTATATAGAGATGCTATGGTAACACAAAAGATGAAATCGTTGGTTTTGCCCCGGCTAGTCGGGAATGGAGGTTGCAGAGAAGAAAGGGCACTTTTAACAGGACTTCGAAGAGTTGATAAGATGATATGGGCATACCTCTGTTTAGTGCAGGGTGTATGTTTCTGAAAATGAATGAACTAATAAATGATTAAGTAATAGGAGCAGTCTTTGTGGCATGGTCCCCATGGAACTGCATATCAAGCATCATACACTAAACCAGCTGTGGAATTCTCTTCAAATTCCCTCAAGCATGACAAGTTGCAAGCCATAATTTCATTCACATGCAGTTCATACAATAGCAGATCAATCTTACCAAGCTGTAGGGATCTACAGGATATAAATAAGGTAAAAGAACTTCTTCCAACCTCTAACTGCGGATCTGAGCTTTCTAATTCATTGACTATTATCCTGAATGTACCATAGAAGATATAAAACTTCATGGTGTAGTTCCTTGGCAATTTTTTTTGTACCTCCAATAACATCACTTCTATTCATCTTGTCAGCTGTGAAGGGTCAAAGCTGTTTACCAAAAGATAAAATAATGGAAGAAAGAGAGGCCAAGGAAGAGTAAAGGTTGAATTGAAAACGAAGTGCGGCACCATTAAAACTGAAGCATCCTGTGAAAGGTTCCTTCCTGCTCACCTGCTGAGAGGGTGGACTGATCGTCAGTCTACTGAACTGGCTCATCCATCACACACATTAACATATTAGATAGACAGATAGGTAGATGATAGACGGACAATGTAGAGGTGTGAATATATAATATATTTTTGAGATAAAGAGCACTGTAATGAATATGTGTTATATAGGGCAACACTAAGTGTGAAATGCAAAAACTAGAAAAGTCCCAGTATATATTATATGGATTCATGAAAGTACATGTGTAAGAAGTTTGGTGTGACTAAAGTGGAGTGTGCATGACACAGAGGAGTAAGAGATAAAGCTGGAAAGGTTAAGCTCTGTGTAATTTGTGAATACCACTGTATGTTATACTAAAAAGTATGCACTGTATTATACAGCAAGAAGCAGCCTCAAATTCTAAAAAGAAAAGCAGCACAATCACTGACACTGATGGAAATATGGAGAAAGTGCCAGAGGCTGGACAAGCCGAAGGCAGGGAGACCAGTGGGGAGGCTGAGAGACCCAGAACAGCAGGATTGAAAGAAGCTGGGGGTATACCACTGGATGCCCAGGGGACAAGAGAGTTCCTCTACACAAGGTCATCAAAAGTCAAAGATTCTGGGGCTTCCCTGGTGGCGTAGTGGTTGCGAGTCCGCTTGCCGATGCAGGGGACGCGGGTTCGTGCCCCGGTCCAGGAAGATCCCACATGCCGCGGAGCGGCTGGGCCCGTGAGCCATGGCCGCTGAGCCTGCGCATCCGGAGCCTGTGCTCCGCAACGAGAGAGGCCACAACAGTGAGAGGCCCGCGTACCGCAAAACAAACAAACAAAGTCAAAGATTCCCAGCAGTGGTGCTGGGGAGCAGTCCAGTGCAGGTTTGAATGGACAGTGGCAGAAAGAGAAAGCGGTTTTAGGAGTTATCTTCCAGGCCCTCTTTGTTCCTATTAAGCAAGCACCACCAAGTTTAAGAAACAAATTATTACTAAATGGTTCACACCCTCTAAGTTTCCTTCCTCTTCTCCCTTCCCTCTCTCCACCAGATATAACCACCTTCCTGAATTTGGTGTTTATTATAAACATTAATTAATTTTCCTTCTACTATATATGTTAACTGTTCAAGAATATATGCTAAATTTTTTTGCAAATTTTAGTACTTTATATCAATGGTGTCATGCTCTATATATTTGTAACCTACCTTTTTTTTATCAGGAAATCATAATCATGGATTCTATAACTGTAATTTGTTTGTTTTCACTAGTATAGAGTATTCCATTACGTGAACATAGCATATTGTACCTATTCTCTTGTTTATGGACATTTAAGTTGTTTCTATTTTCTTACTATATGAATAATGCTGCTCCGAACATTCTTGTACTTATTTTCTCTTTTATATTTAAGAATTTCTTTAGAATATATACCTAAGAGTGAAATTGCTGGCTTTGTTTTTTTCCACCTATAGAAAAAAACAGAATGTGATTAATCACATCCTCAGTTAATGATACACTCATCATTATTATTAGTCCATGTGTGCCTGCTTTTATTTGTTTACTTTAAGCTAGTTCTTTACAATACATAAACAATACAATACAATATATAAACAATATGGTCCCCTTATCTCATACCTTGCCTCTTCTTAGCCCTAAGTAATCATCAGTCTGAAACCTATGTTCATTGTTCCCTTGCTTTCTTTTTACTATCATTCTATTGTATCTATTAGTATTTTTAGAATTTTAAAATGTACTTTTTAACTTTATCAAAAGAGACACATGAACATTAATGCTTACAGCACACATACACAAAAATTAATTTTAAATGGATTATATTTTAACAATGGAAATGAGAAAAGAGCATATCAAAATTTGCAAGATACAGCTAAAGTAATACCAAGGGGGAAACTTATAGCACTATACATCTATGTTAGCAAAAAGGGGAGTCTAAAATCAGCTACCTCAGTTTCACCTAAAGAGACTAAAGAAAAAAAGGCCAAAGTAAGCTGAAGAAAGAGATAATACAGACCAAAGCAGAAATCAACAAAATAGAAGAAAGAAAACCTGTAGAGAAAATCAATGAAACCAAAATTTGGGGATGGGGGGAGTGTTGGTTTTTATTTCGTAGTTTAGAAAATCAGTAAAATTGATAAATCTCTGCCTAGACTGATTAGGAAAAAAGAGAGAAAGCAAAAATTACCAGTATCAGAAATGAGAAGTGACATCATTACAGATTATAAAAGACCAATGAGAGAATATTATGAACAATTTTGTGTTAATAGATTCAATAACTCAGATAAAATGGATAAATTCCTTGAAAGACACAAACTACCAATGTTAAGAATAAATAAATAACCTAATGGCTTTATACATATTTTTAAAGTGAATTTTTAGTTAAAAATCTTCCTACAAAGAAAACTGAAGATGACTTTACTGGTAAACTTTACCAAACATAAAGAAGAAATAAAACAAATTCTATACAATCTCTAACAGACAATTAAATAGGAAGGAACACATCTCAACTCATTCTCCAAGGCCAGTATTACTCTCATAACAAAACCAGACAAAAACAACAGAAAGAAACTACAGACTAATATCCCTCATGGACACAGATGCAGACATTCTTACAAAATTTGGGCAAATTGAATCTAACAATACATACAAAGTTTATTACATCATGATCAAGTTGGATTTCTCTAAGGAATAAGAGGTTGCTTTAACCTAGTATTTGAAAATCAATCAATGTAATTTACCATATTAGAGGACTAAAAAAGAAAATCAATATGATTACCTCAATAGATGCAGAAAGTGTATTTGACAAAATGCACATCTATTTTTGATTTTTTAAGGAAATACTTGGTGATAAACATAAAAATATGAAAGACATATATAATAAAAAACTATAAAACATTTCTGGGAGAAATTAAAAGCCTAAAATAATAGCTATATTATTTTCATTGATGGAAAGATTGAATATTGTTAAGACGTTAGTTCTCTGCAAATTGATCTATAGATAAGTGTGATCCTAATCAATACCCAGCAGCTTTTGGGTAGAAATTGACAAGCTGATTTAAAAAGTCCCATGGATAGACAGGCACATGTAAATCAATGAAGTTAGAACACTCCCTCATATCATACACAAAACTAAATTCCAAATGCCTTAAAGACTTAAATATAAGACATGACACCATAAAACTCCTAGAAGAGAACATAGGCAAAACATTCTCTGACATAAATCGTACCAATGTTTTCTTAGGTCAGTCTCCCAAGGCAATAGAAATAAAAGCAAAACTAAACAAATGGGACCTAAATAAACTTAAAAGCTTTTGTACAACAAAAGGAACCATAAACAAAACAAAAAGACAACCTACAGACTGAAAGAAAATATCTGCAAATGATGCTACCGACAAGGGGTTAATTTCCAAAATATGCAAACAGCTCATACAACTCAATAACAACAAAACAAATGACCAGGGCTTCCCTGGTGGCGCAGTGGTTGAGAGTCCGCCTGCCGATGCAGGGGACCCGGGTTCGTGCCCCGGTCCGGGAAGATCCCACATGCCGCGGAGCGGCTGGGCCCGTGAGCCATGGCCGCTGAGCCTGCGTGTCCGGAGCCTGTGCTATGCAACGGCAGAGGCCAAAACAGTGAGAGGCCCACGTACCACACACACACACAAAAAAAAAAAAAAAAAAAAAAAAAAATGACCAATTGAAAAATGGGCAGAAGCCCTAAATAGACTTTTCTCCAAAGAAGACATACAGATGGCCAACAGGTACATGAAAAGATGCTTAACATTACTAATTATTAGATAAATGCAAATCAAAACTGCAATGAGGTGTCACCTGACACCAGTCAGAATGGCCATCTTTAAAAAGTCTACAAATAATAAATGCTGGATAGAGTGTGGAGTAAAGAGAACCCCCCAACACTATTGATGGGAATGTAAATTAGTGCAACCACTGTGGAGAACAGTATGGAGGTTCCTTAAAAAACTAAAAATAGAGTTACTATATGATCCAGCAATCCCACTCCTGGGCATATATCTAGAGAAAACTCTAATTTGAAAGGGTACATGCACCCCAATGTTCACTGCGGCACTATTTACAATATATGGAAGCAAGCCTAAATGTCCAAATGAATGGATAAAGAAGATGTGGTATATATTAACATATATACAATGGAATATCACTCAGCCAAAAAGAACCCACAAAATAATGCCATTTGCAGCAACATGGATGGACCTAGAGATTATCATACTAAGTGAAGTAAGTCAGACAAAGACAAATATCATATATCACTTATATGTGGACTCTAAAATATAATACAAATGAACTTATTTATAAAACAGAAATAGACTTATGGACATAGAAAGCAAACTTATGGTTACCAAAGGGGAAAGTAGGGAGAGGAGGAATAAATTAGGAGTTTGGGATTAGCAGATACAAACTACTATATATAAAATAGATAAAAAGAAAGGCCCTACTATATAGCACAGGGAATTATATTCAATATCTTGTAATAAACTAATAAAACGGAAGAGAATTTTTAAAGCTCCCATGGAAAAACAAAGGAAGTAGAAAAGCCAAAAACTACATTGAAGAGGAAGAACAAAGTTGGAGAACTTAGACTAACTCACGTCAAGACTTATTTAAAGTCTTGAAACTAATTTACTTATAAAGCTTATTTGCTTATAAAGCTACAGTAATAAAGACAGAGTGGCATTGGGGTCGAGATAGACAAACAGACCAATGAAACAAAATCGAGTCCAGAAATAGAATCACAATCAAGCCAATTGAGTTTTGACCATAGTCAAAGGCAAATCAGTGGAAAAAAATGTCTTTTCAAAAATTGGTCCTGCAAATATTAAATATACATATGGAAGAAGAAGAGGAAGGAGGAGGAGGAGGGGGAGGAGGAAGAGGAGGAGGAGGGGGAGGAGGAGGAGGTGGGGGAGGGGTGGGGAGGATGGGGGGGAAGAATAATGATATCTGCTGCAGGCAAAGAAGCTCAATCCATACCTCACATCATATAAAAAAATAAACTCAAAATGGATTTTAGACCAAAATACTAAAACTATGAACCTTCCAAAAAAATAGCTAGACAATCTTTGTGAACTTGGATTAGGCAAAGATTTATTAAACACACACCAAAAGTAAGACCCATAAAAGAAAAAGAAAAGTTGATAAATTGAATTTCATCAAATTTTAAATATGATCTCCAAGAGACTCTGTTTAAAAAAAATGAAAAGATAAGACATAGTCTTGGAGAAAATATTTGCAAATCATATATCTAATAAAGAACTTTTGTCTGGAATATATAAAGATTTCTCAAAACTCAAGAAGAAAGAAAACAACCTAAAAATTGGTAAGACATTGGAACAGACACTTCAATAAGGAAGATATATGATGGCCATTAAGCACTTATTGTTGTAAAATGTTTTAACCACTTTGGAAAACAGTTTTTCAGTTTCATATGGAGTTAAACAGTCATACATATTGTATGTTTTTATTACATAAAATTATATGAAATGAAAGCTAATTGATAGTGACATAAAGCAGATCAGTTGGTGCCTGAACTAGGGTGAGGGGGTAATGAATAAGAAGAGTGGCAGGCAGGGACATGAGGAAAATTTGGGGGTGATGGATATGATTATTATCTTGATTGTGATGATGACTTCATGGAATATGTATGTATCAAAACTTATCAAATTATAAACTTTAAACATTAGTCCTGGAATTCCTACCTCCAGATTGTTATATGAGAAAGAGAAACAAATATACTTACATATTATCCATACCACTGTGATTCGAGGTCTCTATTTTCTGCCAAACCTACATTCTAACTGTCACAGAATTTGATACCTGTACTGGGGTAGCTCCCATAATAAGCCCTTTCCAAATTCTGATGAGTCTTTTGCTCTTAAAAAGAAGTGTATAAACTTCAGCCTGTGTTTAGAAGGCAGACAATTTCCTGAAAGATGTAGCAATAGGGAGACGCGTAGGGAAAATTCAAAACGGTGGTGTGCAATGATTACTTCTCACTTTCAGCAGAGCTCTATGGAAGAGAGATACAGGCTTATTCAGTCCGCATGTGGAGATGGAGAAGAACAGAACTCCGGAAAAAAGAGATGTGCTTGTTGCCTATGGCCTTCAGTTAAGTAGAAGTAGATTTAGAATTGGGCTATTTAAAAACATGCATGGCTGTAAAAGCCAATCACTTTTTGTTCCCCAATATAAGGTGTTATAAGTGATAGAATTAAAACTGAAATGTACATGGCTTGTAAGTTGATTTTCAACTTATCTAGTATTTGAGGCAAGTACATACCGGTCAGAACAACAAAAAGGTGTTTTCATAAAATTTAAGAATCAGGAATAATTTTACAGAAAGTACCTAGGATATTTTCATAATTTCTGTACAACCGAGTAACAGGAAAAAATTGAAATTAAAAATTATAAAATAAATAAGTAATACTGAGAGTGATTCATGTGGTTGTTTTCCATGTAGTATTAACTTATTTAATATTTTAACTGAAGAGTTTGCTTTATTAATGCATTGTGTTTGGAGTCCAGCAGTGTAAATTATAACATTTTGCAATACCTAAACTCTGATGAAATTATTAAAGTGTCATAACAAATCGAGTAGGAAACTCACAGACTATTAATGATTTAATAGTTCTAGTTCATAAGGGAATGCTAATCCCACTGAAGTACAGAAGTTATGGTTATTATGATTAACAACATATAAGAAGAGAAATAAGAAATGTGAAATTCATATTAAAAGTATAATATAAAATGCAATTATTGTAAATTGACAATGAGTCATGCAGTAAAATTTAAGCTAACTTTCCTAGGAAGCCATTACCTTGTGAGTCTGAACATTTATATGGGTATTTTTCCCACAGCGAGAGTACTCGACACTCCCATTTTGATTAAACTTACCAATATGTGCTTACTTCAGGATGAAGGAAGCTGTCAATGATTCTCCCAGATCTTCTCTGAAACTTTTCACCGTTTTCAGGAGCCTCCCTCTCGTCTTCCCTGGTTTTTTTTTTCCTCCTTTGAGAAGACTTCTCATGCAACTGGAGTAGCTTTGTTCACAAGCTCAGAGAGCAGGAGTGCTAGGAGTTTATGACCATGAAAGAGGCTCTTAGCCAGCGACTGACCTGAGAGGGCAGATGAAAATCCAGCTTCTTGGTATTGTGATGGGATAAACCTGATGCATAACTTATACTTCAGAGAAACCATCACCAGATGAGGAAGAAGCAACCCTCCACAGCACTTGGCCTGGGATTACCTCCTTACTTGGCTATTGCCCCCTTTCCCTGTTATTTTCCAACTTCTACTTTGCTGCTTTCTCCCAGGAGCACTTCCTCAATAAGCCATTGGCACAAGAAACTGCGTTTCAGGGATGGATTCTGGGAAACTTGATGTAGGACAAAAGGGCTTATTAATGGACTTACCATGCACAACAGAAGAACAAGTAAAGTTTGGGGATAGGATTAGGACAGTTAGGTTATGTTAGTTCTAACAATATAAAAATAATGTAAAATTTAAGTTATTAATCCAAGAAGAGCTAATGGGTGGAATAATGAATAGAACTGATACTAAAGCACTTTTAGAAAAACATGATTATAAAACTGAATAAGAAAGGTTTAGCATAAAACTATAGTACACCCTTTAAGTAAACAGCTATTTCCATTGGAAAGTAATTGAATGCTTTGGACTATAGGTTAGTAACTTATGCCTAAGAAAATTTATATTGTAAATGGTAGCATAGATGTGGCTATTAGTGTGGTATCCCACAAAGCAGTCCACAATAGCCAGGCACCTCTAAAGTAGAGTTTCTCATCCTTTACAGCATTGACATTTTAAACCAGATAATTTTTTATCATTGGGAAGTGGGAGGTGTGCGCAACACAGCATCCCCGGCCCCTGCTCACTAGATACCAGTAGCACCTCCTGCATAGTCATGACAACCAAAAATGTCTCCAGACCTTACCAATGTGTCCCCTGGTGGGAGCAAAATCACCAGTCTAAAGTGAACTCTTTGCTCAAGAACAATCAACTCATTTGTGATGAAGAATATAGTATATACATATTTGAAGTAAAAACATGAAGCAAAAACATGAGAAAATTTTGAAAAATTTTTACTACCTTATAAATTTATAAGCCGTTCACTTTTTAGGAAATCACATTTTAAATGAAAGTATAATCATCTTTTTTTGACTTTATTGGTTTACAAGACTAGATTGTCTTTCAAGAAATCCTGACCTATTCAATGGCAAAGTGACCCTACACAGAATTACAGAATTAGTCATATAGAGATAGCTGTGACAATTTTTCAAATGGAACGCTTGTCAATATATGTTTAAACTCTGACCATAAAGATATAAATATTTGTCCATCAGTTGTCAGTTTCTTAAATGGACTTAATTCCTAACAAATGATCTTTTCAGATATAAAGATATAGACATAAATATGTTCTTCACAGTTGTCTCTAAGAACAGCATAATACATGAATAATTTTTTTGCAAATAGGGTCATCAGATTGCTCAGAATTTTCAGGAGAGGTGGGGGTAGAAAGAGGGTTAACAAAGGCACAGTTATCTGAATTTCACCAAGGCATTGATAGGAAAGGGAAATATGGGCTGGGAAACATTACTGTTAATTGGTTTATATCCAGAAAGTTTATACTATTGAATCAGTATCAACTGAAAGGGGTTAATGCAGTATAAAACAGCTCAGTGTATATGTAGCCTTCTCTCATTCAATGATTTAACAGTGCTTTGAATGAGACCTAGAAAGCATGCTTATCAAGTTTGCAGATTGCAAAGTTTAAGGAAATTTAGATACATTACATGACAGAATAAAATTTTTAAATCTGAAAAAAAATGTTCCTAATTTAACAAAATTTAAAAAAAGGAATAAATGAAGAAGTCAATATACTAGCTTCAAAATGAAAGGCAGCTGTTCCTCTTAATACTTAATACTTTTCTCTGTCAATGGCTGAGCCATCCACACAGCTCCTGTACTGCATCCAGTTAGTCACCAGGTTCTCCAGTCTTGTCTGGAAGCATGGCTGGAATCTATCATCTCCACTCCACAGGTGGTATCACTGTCTCAATTCAGGACTTATTATTGCTGCCTGACTGCAATAAGTGTCTAATTTATCCTCTTCTCACCATCCTCATGTTGAATTCATCCTAGCATGGCAGCCACAGCATTCTCTCTAAAACATGCATTGGACCAGCTCTGTCTCTTGCCGAAAACCCAGATCCAGTCTTCTGCAGTTTAGAGGACAACCCTATAGCAGCCTCCTCTACTTCCTTCTCCAGCCCTCCTGTCACTCCTGTCTCATTCCTTACTCTCTATTAATATCCAACTACAGATAGTTCTGTTATTCAAATACCATGACCATGTTATTTCTTGCCTCCATGAGTTTGTTATCCCAAGTTTATGTGCCCAACTCACAGTGAGGCCAAACAAACCGAAACAGGGGAGTCTGGAACAGAGAAAGGTTTATTGCAGAGCCAAGCAAGGAGAGCGGGTGGTTTGTACTCAAAAACCCTGAATTTCCTGATGGTTTTCAGGGAGAAGTTTTTATGGGTGAAATTTGGGGTGAGAGCTGAAGGGTGCATGACTTTCTTCTAAGTGGTTGGTGGTGAGGTAAGAGGACAGTGTTCCAGAAATCTTGTGCTCAGCCTGAAGCTACCATCCTCTACCTGGATGGGGGCCTTAGTTCCTGCAGAAGAACTCAAAGATATTGTGGTATACATCCCTTGAGCAGGAACCAGGACCCAGCTTTGATCCCTGCTATATTGTTTCTTGATTGCTCCTCCTTGGTTTCTGCATTCAAACAGTTGCTTGAACTTGAAACAGTTCAAGCAACTGTTTGAACCTGCTTTTTGGAATTCAGGAAGGTCTAGGAGGTGGAAGCCTTTTTCCTGCAAATAAGAAGTGGGGGACCTAGAAAGGCTTGTATTCCCAGGAGGGCCCCACAGGGTCCTACTTGGTTTCAAGTTCACTCAGGTAGCTCTCTCTGTTTATAACACCCTTCCCAAATTTACTCACAGGGCCAAACTTGTTCATCTATCCTGATTCAGTTCAGGCATGACTTCCTCCAGAAGGCCTTCCCTCACTCCACACTTATGCTAGTAACCCCATAGCATCCTGCACATGGTGTTCGGGGAGGAAAGATAGACAACCTGTCACATGCCCATTTAATTTGTAGACCAGCCAGAAGAACCTAGAAGGGTAGAGGAGAATTTCTTCCTCCCTGACATGTAAAGTTGATAACACTAGCTGACAGTTCATTCAGTGTTCACTCCAACAGCTTTCCTCTGCTAATGTGATCATCCCCATTTTAGAGGAAAACTGAGGCTTTGGAAGATTGTGATTTTCCAAGATCACACACTCAGAAGTGGCAGACCTGAGATTTGAACCACAGTCCACCTAATCCCAAAGTCTGAATCTATCTGGTATGTCATGCTGCCTCCTTGATACACAGAAAGTCCTTAAACTTTTTTATTGAATTGAGAATTACATCAACAGCTCTGTAGTTCTTCCTAAACTTATTTGATAATAAACAAAATAACATATTAGTACTTTAAATAAAATAACCTTGATTACAAATAATATAACTAAAAATAACAGATCATAAAATCTTGGTAGGTATATATACTTAGATTTTAAAATGACCTCTATCATTGGACATTTAGGCTGTTTCCATGTCCTGGCTATTGTAAATAGAGCTGCAATGAACACTGGGGTACATGTGTCCTTTTGAATTATGGTTTTCTCAGGGTATATGCCCAGTAGTGGGATTGCTGGGTCATATGGTAGTTCTATGACAGATGAATGGTTAAAGAAGATGTGATACATATATACAATGGAATATTACTCAGCCATAAAAAGGAACTAAATTGGGTCATTTGTAGAGATGTGGATGGACCTAGAGTATGTCATACAGGGTGAAGTAAGCCAGAAAGAGAAAAACAGATATTGTATATTAATGCATATATGTGGTATCTAGAAAAATGGTAGAGATGAACATATTTGCATGGCAGGAATAGAATGGCAGACATAGAGAATGGACATGTGGACATGGGGGAAAGGAGAAGATGGGACAAATTGAGAGATTAGGATTGACAGATATATACTACCACGTATAAAATAGATAGCTAGTGGGAACATACTGTAAAGCACAGGAAGCTCAGCTTGGTGCTCTGTGATGACCTAGATGGGTGGGATGTGGGGGGGAGGGGTAGGGAGGTCCAAGAGAGAGAGGATATAGGTATACATATAGCTGACCCACCTCATTGTACAGCAGAAACTAACACAACATTGTAAAGCAATTATACTCCAATAAAAAAATTTTTAAAAATTAAAATGACCTCTAGAATGAATTACTATTAGAAATTTAATCCATATGCTTTTTTGTTTTGACAAAATAAATATAGCAAATTAAAGTAGTTTAATCACTTTTATGTTAGTAAGAGCAAAGATGAACAAAATAAAGCAAAATTTAAAAATTAAGTAAATCACTTTTTATTTTACATTTATTATAAAGTTCCAGCATTTAAAAATATGAATAGCATTTTAAAGTCACTCCTTCTCCTCTTACTTCTCCTCCTCCTCTTACTCTTCTTTTGCAAATACCTTCTTAAAGTGAGGAACAATGTTACTGAACCAGATCCTTATATCAAGTGCAGCACCAAGTACATTCTTGTATTCTTCCTCTGCAAAATATTTAAAATGCATTTGTAGGAAAGCTGATTTATGACAGTTATCCTACAGTGATAATGTTACCAAACCGAACTTGGGTCTGCTCACCTGCCTCACAACAAAATTAATTTACTGACACTGGGTTGTGATGAAGGAAAGTACAGCCTTTATTTGCAAGGTGCTAAGCAAGGAGAATAGGCAGCTCATGCACAAAAGACCCAAACTCCCCAATGGCTTCCAGGGAAAGGTTTTTAAAGGCAACATTTAGGGTGAGGACAACAGGGTGCAGAACTTTCTCCTGGCTGGTTGGTGGTGAGGTACCAGGGTGATGTTTCAGGAATCTTAATCATCAGTCTCCTAGTTCCAGCCAGTCTGGATTTTACATGCTTGTGGTCAGCATGTAGTCACCATCCTCCATCTGGGTAGGGGTCTTAGTTCCTGTAGAACAACTCAAAGATATGCACCAGGTTGTTTCGTACATCCCTTGAGGAGGAACTAGGACTCTTTTTATCACTGAACTAGTCTCTTTACTTTTCTTGTTAAACTGCATTTCCTTTGTTTCTGCATTCCCTCACTTCCCTAATTAATAACTGCTTGAATCTGCTCTTTGGACCTCACAGAAAGCTTAAGAGACTAAAGCTTTTTTCCACAAACAAGAAACAGGGGACGTGAAGGGGTTTCTGTACCAGGAGCATCCCACAGGGCCCTGTTCAGTTTCAGTCCTCCCTTTTCTTTGATACTCCTCAGTTCTGAGAGGCACAGGGGCAGGACAAGAAAGGGGATAAAGTTTTGGATAGAGAGGTTAGTCATAAACTAGGCAGAAGAACTCGGTTTTAGGGGGACCCAGTTTCAATAAGAAGAATGTAAACTGCATTCTGTAACACTTAAATTATAATGCTCTGAACACCATTAATTGCTTCATCTTGGATAGCTTTTTTCCTCTTTTCTTCAGAATCCAAAAGCTGTAATAATATCCAAACATACTACTTATTTGATTCAGAGAGCATAAGAACTGTAAGATTCTGTTTTAAAATTATCTTCTTTATAAATATTTAATAATATCACAAATACATCTTGAAAATGTGAGAAAATATGTGACATGGATCAGCAATAATCAAATAAACATAAAACACCAATGCAGAACTCACACTAAGTAGAAGATGGAATGGAGACCCTGCATTTTTAAATCAGGTCTCATGCAATTACTTGGATCTTTGGGTATAGGAAACACTATTTCTTAAAGGTAAATGATGAATGCATAATGAGAAGAACAATTTTGTATAAATGTGTATACAAGTCTTAGAAAAATTTATTGTCAGCATAGTTTTTTTTTTTTTTTCTTTCTTAGAATATCACTAATATTTTCTTGGGGGAAACTGAGTTACTGGCTTGGAGCTATGTTAACATAGCTATGTCAGCTATGTTAATAGTTCAGTTCTCTCAATTCCCTCCAAATCCTTAATAGGAAAACCTGTTAAGGAGTCGAAGATTATTACTACAAATGAGAATATAGAAAGATGCTTGAAGCGAAGCAAATAAGAACACAGAATTTCAACTTTCAGTAGAATTATTATCATAGGCTTCCATATACAGGTGTTTGTTCTCGCTCTCTCTCTTTTAATTACAAACCCTGCAACACACACGATTATCTATTTAGATCTCCCAGCTCAGATCTTACTAAGAAATCATTACTGAATTGGTCCTCTGGACCCGCCCCAGGGTCCTAGCCCAGCCAAAACCCCTTGTCTCAGCCAGAGAGGTTCCCCTCGACCCTCGGCTCAGATTCACAGAGCCAGTAACAAAACTGTTGCTGAGACTGCTACAGCACAAGCTTTATTCAATGACCAAAGAATAGAGAACAGGGAACATAGTTGGCAAATCAACTTCACAACCCAGTTCTGGAAGAGATACCATATATAGGAGGGTCAAGGTGAAAGGGAGGGAACTGAAAATAGTGGGAGGAATATTCATGAGTTATCCAAGAATAAAGGTGTGGCTTGGTCCCGGAATTGATGCAACACTCCTTTTCAGTCCTAGTATGGGCTTTTCCCCTTGTTGTCATGGCAATTGTCAACTGTCATGGCACTGGTGGGTGTGTCATTTAGCACGCTAATGCATTACAGTGAACATATAATGAGGCTCAAGGCCTACTAGAAGTCAAACCTTCCGCCATCTTGGGCCTAGTTTGTTCTAACCAGTTCTTGTTTTTCTCTTTGCAGCTTCCTCTGGAAACTTAGATAAGAGCAGTTTGAGGGAGGGGATGGGGTATGATTCTGGGACAATAGCCTTGGTAACAAATTCAGCCTCAGCTATAGTGGTGGTTTGTTTGGAATATTCCACGAGGAAGTCCATTCTCCAGATCCTTTTGGGTGGAGAGAAGAAAGCCTGCTCAAGGTTCAGTAATCAGCCTGACTCCCCTAAAAGAGTCTCCATCATGGGGTGAAGATCCATTTTATCTCTGGCTGTACCTCAAGGCCAATTTGCTCTATATGGGAAATAGATTTCTCTTGCCTTCAAAGTTCTCCATTCTAACCACATTGTACTTAGCTTCAAATAAATAGATCCTAATTCAAGTTCTCAATGATCATTGTAAACCTTCAGTCTCTCCTTTCACTCTCTTTGTGATTTATTAACATGAAATGGGAATCTTCTGTTTTCTGGTCCACTGTTGTTGATTCTACACCTGCTGCTATATTTTATAGTAATGACTGATCAAACTTCCTCTTTCAATTTGCCACAGTATTACAATAGTTGCTATCAATTTTATTTATTTATTTTTTTTTTATTTATTGCTTTTAATTTTTTTTTTTTTTGAACACTGGAAATCTTCTTTAGATCTAAAAAGATTTTCTCAAGGTTGAATTTGAATTTGTAGCCAAAGGGAAA
>NW_006796034.1:2318996-2382913 GCF_000442215.2 Lipotes vexillifer | reverse complement strand
GGGAAAGAGATCTTGAGCTAACTACTATTCCGTGGGAAGGAAGGGAGGAAAAAGTAGAGGACTTACCAAAAGTTTTATTTAAAATTCTAGACTTTTAACTTACGCTACCAAATTTCAGGGCCTAGGAAATACATCTTGTGTCTGAATGAATTAAAAGCTGAAGCAATTCCAAATTGTTTTGAGCCAGGTTTTCACAATGTTAATTTATTTAAGCTGTTCAGACCTCATCTCAGATCACATCCATCATAATAATGCTAACACTTTTAGATCTAGGACACAATTTGTCATTTAAAAGAAATGCATGGAATGCTATATTTAAGACACCTTATTTTAAGTTACAGCAAATCTCTAAAGCAAATATCCCCTGCCCTGGAGCTACATTTGTTAATTCTCCATTAAAATGCATCCTTTTCTCGCTGTTCTAATGAGCATACCCACCCATTTACCATGAAATCATTATTAAATATTGATCAGAACACTAGCTTCATCCAAAGGTATAGTATGTAGTTAATCATAGCTTCAAAGAGAAGCATTTGTATTTTAAACACATTTTGGAACTTTCTAAAGCAAATCATGTAAAGATTGGTCCTTAGCTTTTAAACTATGACTTTAAACTATGCCATTAGCAAAATGAGGCTTAATTTAACCATGATTTGTGCTATCAACACATGAAAAATGGGGCAATCCCAAGAATATATAAAGAGGAACCCAGCAATAAAATATTTCCTCCTTTTAACTGTTAAAGAAAAAATTATTCATGACTCTTGTTAAAGACCATACTGAAGAACTTACTCAACAGGGGACTGTTGTGATAGGTGTAGGGACCACTGCAATGGGGTCTTGAAGTGACCATTCAACTCTGAACACAACAAGAAAAAGTAGGAATTTGTAGCTAAGGGGTGGATGTTGTGAGGGTTGGTGGATGGAAAATTACTAAGAGGAAATATCAGGGGTGAGGGGGCATTCTGGCTAAAGTAACTTAACAGGATTCTTGCTGAAAGCAGGCCAGCGTGATCAGACATGATCAAGGGTGGTAGAGGATGAGAAACCCAATCAGACATCAAGGATGGCTAAAGTGGCTGAATAGGATTCTTGCTAAAATTGGACAATGGAGAGATGAAATTGTAGGAAATTGTAGGAAGACAGATTTAAGCTCTAAGATATAAAATTGGAACAGGCTGCCTTGGGGGGTGTAGTGTATTTCCTATCTCCTGTGATTTTTAAGTCTAGGCTGGATAGCCACATGATGGGGAGGTTAAGGGGAGAGTGGATGAACTAAATTTTAAATCCCTTCTAATCCTGAATGTCTATATTCTACCTTAAGGCAATTGCTGTCATCTAATGGGCTTTACTTCTCACAGTGTACACACTTTATACACTAATGACTATATCTCCTTCCTCCTCTTGATGGTGAGATCACTGTCAGTTTCATCATTATTTATTTATTTATTTAAGCAAATTAGCACCTTATACACAGCAGGGGCACGATAGTCTGTGTTTAAATAATTAAACATACACTTCTATACCCACTGGCATGTTGTTTTCCAAAAATCATCCAGCCTACCTGTCCTTGCCAGTTAAGCTCTCATGTCAGGTGTCCCTGAGGTAATCATGAGGCTGGTGACATCTTATACAATTTAATATTTACATTTCTGAGTTGCTACTAGCAGTTAGTCGATGAATTTTACACAAGGATTCTAGGGAAGTTAATTCAGAAAGATAGTTAGATGCTCAGCACAACCACTGGTGGAACCCAGATTATTTAAACTCCAGATTCTCAAGGTCCAATTTTCTCATTTAGAAACCTGATCAAAACTTAGAGAGGAAGTCACTTGACATTACTGAGTACTAAAAGCTAAAATCAAAAAAAACAAAACACTAGTTACTATATACACTAATGCAGAAAGGGAGAAATAAGCATTGGTTTTCTTCCCTAGAAGAATAGACGCTCCCTAATCTTGTGGGCTAAAATTGTCAAAGCCAAAGCATAGTGAGATCAGTCAAAAATAGAAAGTGTCTAGGAGGAAGAAATTTTTCTCTGCCTTTCTAGGTTCTTCTGGCTGGTCTAAGAATTAAATTGACCTGAGACAGATTAACAGGAGAAAATCAAAATAAAGTTTAAAGCATGTATACATGGAAGAGACCCAGGGAAACTGAGTAAATTGTCCAAAGGGCCAAAAAACCCTCACCTTAAATATTATCTTCAGCTAAAGACAAAAAAGGATGTTGCGGGTAGTGGTTTGAGACTTCAAAGGGGAGGAAGGCAACTGACATAGAGATGGAAAAGCAAATGTTTGGTAAACAAATGTTTGCTGGGTCAGGCAGAGACAATGGGACACAGAGGAATTTTAACAGACTTTGCTAGATTCCTCCCTGTCTACACGCCTAGTTCATACAATAGTTCTCTATGATAGCTCCCATCCTGGAACAGGTCCTCTATCTACATGTTTTAGGCAGTTAGGAAGAAAGTCAAATTATTTCCTCAGTCTTCTAGGCCTTGATTGTTTTTAGCTCCAAATGTTCCTCATGTCAAAGAGATACTTTGGGGGTGGCAAATTTTGTTCCCCTACAGCAGACAGGATATGGGGTTTAGATAAGAAGGAGACTTTTACAGAAGCAAGTGGATCATCTGCCTCGAGATGGTGATGCTAGGGGTTCCAAAAAAATATGCAACAGGCAGATGGTTTAGCAAAATGGCAAACGATATGGTGAGTGGAGCCTGGCTATCTGCAAAGAGTACTCAAAATTAAAACTAATCATCAAAACTCCACTTTATTACTGGCTTCAAGAATGCTACACATTCCAGGAAAGAGTTCAAATAAATTAAAAGGAACACACATACTTCCCTTATTATCCAAAATATAAGTCTTGGAGTTTTGCCATGTTCACTCTCTGGTTGGCTAGAAAAATGTCAAGAGAAAGGAATGTTAAGGAGACTGGTCTTCAGGGCATAAGAGGTAGGAAGCAAAAAAGAGCAGAAGACACTGAACATATAGTGATTATACTCACCAAAAATATGGCCTGATTAATGTATTAGATTCTGGGCATTTGTTCATTCATTCATTCATACAGCACATTTCATTTAGCCCCTTCCATGTAGCAAGTGCTCCTGGTGAAGAAGACATACAAAGTACCCTGAACTCATCAAGTTTACAATCTAGTGGGGAGAGTGAACAAGGCAGGATATAGCATTCAGCTCCCTCTGATATCCCTCTGCCTTTTTTGCAGCCATTTAGTAGCCATAAGGTGATGGATTTGAACAAATAGCTCAACCCTAAGTAATTACTAAAGTAGCCTGGCTCTTATTTGTAACACTATTGATAGGATACTTTGAAATTCACTAAACTACAGCCAGATGATCAAGGTGTACTGAAACCATGCTCAAAACTTTCTAAACCTTTACTGAAATTGTTTAGGGCCTCTCCAAGAGGCTGTAAGAACAGTAGTAAAATTATAAGTAGTTTTCTTTATAACCTGTAACTAAATACAGACTGTAAAAATGATTAATTTTTTTAATATTCTTACTGTTTCTGGACTATTATATTAATAAGGCCATCATGCATCACTGTTGTATTTCAACAGAACTATTAGTCTCTGTACCAAGTTAGTGTAATTACAGTCTAATGATTTACACCATTATGAAAGCACTAAATATTTTACTAAACTGAGTACAGTATATAAAAATTAATTTAAATGGCTTCAGGCTTGAAACAATAGAATCAATGATGAAAAAACGTCTTTCATTTTGAATAAGAAAACAAAGGTACCAAAGGGGAATATTTTTTAAAATAATCTGAGCTGTAATAAAAATATAAAGATTTTATAATAAAAATATAAAGGTTTTAAAATAAAAATATGAACAGCATCTTGTGATAGTTTGATTCCATCTTATAAAGCAATCTTCTTTGCTAACTTGGGGGAAAGGATAAAGTTTCTAAAACTGCACACTTTAGGGTCTTTTTCCTTTTATGTGGATATGATAACTCAATGAGAGATTAGAGGAAACTTGTATATACTAATGGTAAGATTCACACTACAGTAGATACCAATATACACCTCACAAACAGAATACAATATTGGTGAACCTTTAATGCTCTTTTAAAAAAAAATATTTATTTATTCAGCTGCGCCGGGTCTTTAGTTGTGGCATGCAGGATCTAATTCCCTGACCAGGGATCGAACCGGGGTCCCTGACATTGGGAGTGCAGAGTCTTAACTGCTGGACCACCAAGGAAGTCCCTTAATGCTCTTTTTGTGGACTTAAGTATCAAATACTTAAACGAGAAATTTCTTAGTATGGGAGATATAAATATTCAGTAAATACAGGTTTATTAATTGAATAGTATATGTGAGGAAAGAAATTAGAGGAGGAGGGGAAGGTCTGACTGTGAGATTAAATGAGACTAATAATTGTTATCCTAACATTAAATATTCTAACTTTAAAATAAAACAATATTTAACATGGCAAAAAATATAATTAATGCTCATCACACTTACTCAAATTCATTTAGATGCCTTGAAGATTCTTTACATTTTTAACACATACTTGAAAACACTAAGATAGAAATCTTTCTTTCTCCAACACAAGATTCCACCCTTAATTTAACATTGGTTTTCTTACCACATGAGATGGTTAATTTTATGTGTCAACTAGGCAGAGGGGTGCCCAGATTAGACATTATTTCTGGGAGTGTTTGCCAGGATGTTTCCAGATGAGAGTAGCATTTGAATCAATGGACTCAGTAAAGTAGATTGCCACCCCCCAACCCCCGCCTCAATAAGGGCTGGCATATTGCAATTTGTTGAGGGCCTGAATAGAATACACAGTGAGAGGAAGAAGAAATTTGCCATTTTTCCTCCTGCCTGCCCATTGCGCTGGGACATCTGTGATCTCCTGCCCCTGTACTGGGATTCCAACCATTGCCTCCCCTAGTTCTCAGGGCTCTGAGCTTGGACTGAATTGTACCACTGGCTTCCCTGTGTCTCCAGTATGCCGACAGCAGATGGTGGGGCTTCTCAACCTCCATAACTGTGTGAGCCAAGTCCTCATAATTATTCTCTTCATATATATATATACATAACCTATTATTTCTGTTTCTCTGGAGAGCCCTGACTAATACACTACACAGTCTCACCTCATTGAAAATCTAGTTCTTGTTTATTTTGTAGAATTTAACAAAGTCAGCCCAATATACTGATTTGCAAATGTGCTACTTGTATGGTTTTGGAGGTTTCAAATCATAATCCATCTTTAATTATTTACTTCAAGGGGATATTTTTATTAATGTTTCTGTGAATTCAAAATAGTTCCCATAGTATGACTGGATACCAGAAATTATAGACTGCAATTACTTTTTTTATACCTAATTCAATTGCTAAAACCCTCTACAGTGGCAGCTGGTCTGGAGCTCCACAGGCAGTGTATTCCTTGCAGCATTCACAAGTTAAAGCTTATTCTTTAAAGAGCAGCTTCAGCTCCCCAACACAGCAATGGGAGGAAATTTCCAGGACCTTCAGGCCCAGTTAGGTACTATCCTGTGCCCCTTAAAGGAAGTACCACCTAAGCTTTTTAGAAGTTATTACCAAGAAGCTGGAATGAACCACCTTGGTCAAGTACAAAAATTCTTTCTCAGGATAACACGGGAGACAGAGCATCCCTCATTTTCTTTCATATCTAATGAGAAAAAGATTACACAATTTTTTTCTCCTGGAGAAAAATTGTCTCTCCTGAAGTGATGGTGTCTGGTAGTAGGAAACAATGCCCAGTGAATTCCCACCACTCTGGGTTCTCATCCCTGTCCTGCCCCTAACTAGCTGCAAAGCACTGTGAGAATTCCTTTCCTTTGCTAGCTCACCTGCTCAGAGAGAGCTTAGACGGAGCACTCCCTCCCTCTAACACATTAAAGGGTGTGAGAAGATGACTCTAGCTAAGATCTAATTAAGCTTTTGAGTATAATTGTCCATTTTTATTTTTTCACTGAGAACCAGTAAACCAAAGCTTACTATCATATTTATCATGAATTTTATACTTTCACATTGTTAAAGCTCAGAGTAAATTAAAATGTGGATTTAAAAAATTCACTTGGGACTTCCCTGGCAGTCCAGTGGTTAAGACATCACCTTCCAACGCAGGGGGTATGGGTTCAATCCCTGGTCAGGGTGGTAACAAATTCAATAAAGACTTTAAAAAATGGTCCACATCAAAAAATCTTAAAAAAAAAAAAAAAAGTATAAGAAATTCACTTAGTGATCTGAGATTTTTTTGGATTTTTCTTATTCTTCAAAAATAAATTAGACCTTATTTTACCAAAAAACCATAAAAATGTTTTTTTAAGATGTAAATAAATAAATAAAACCTATGCAAAACCAGTTTCTATTTAAGATGGGTCAAAATTTAGATTATTATCGAAGAACTGGGATTACAAAGTCTAATTTATCCATGATCTTTTAAGAAAAATATTCAAATAGGCCTAACTTAAGGCACGTGCCTCACACTGCCTCTGGCTGCTTTCTTCTTGACTCCCTATTAGGCAGCCTCCCTGTCAGAGCTGACGGGACCCCTCCAAAGCCAAGGAGAACGGGCTTCAAGACAGAGGCTGAACCACTCAAGACCAGCGTTTGTTGATCAGAGTAGAAAGAAACCTATTCAGTAGACTAGAGAAAGGTATTTAAAGCCCTGAATTCACCCCAGATCTTTAAAATAATGATCTACTTTTTAGCAACAGTAGCTCTTTCACAGGTGTAGGAAGAATGTTTACTTTCATTGAACTAATTTGTTCTAAATTGAGAAAACATTTAGGAACTGAAAAAACAAAGAGGCTCATTTTTTCCCAGGACAGGAATAAAAAGGAAAAGGAGAACAAAACTAGACCATGAAGCTTAATATTTCAATTCTTTTCTCCACTGATCTGACTAAATGTTGTCTATATTATTTTGTTTTTTAAAAAGCACAATTCACAGGTGTGGCTAAAATAATAAACATGCTCTCTTATTTTGCTAAAAAATAATTTAAGATGTCATTTGCTGAACAAAAACAAATGTATGCCTCATATACAAAGCTTGTTATTTTTGGTTAAATAAAATTTTTTGCATGCCGTATGTCGGGAGATGGTAGTTGTCTTAATACATCAGGGGAAAACTATCTTTGAATTAAGAGATAACTTGCCTTTCCTCCCAAAGAATTTAAAAGTTTCTGCTTCGATTGATCTTAATAATTTCTCAAAAAAATGCACTCCATTTTCTTTTGTAACTGCAACAGTAATGTGAAAAAAAAATAGATCACTGCTTTAAAATATACAGTGCATATCTTCTGAGGAAAAAGAAACACACACACACACAGCATCTAGGCATCTACCTGCTCTGTAAACAACATGGATTACAGAAGTGGGCTTTTCCTAAGAACCACATTTTAAAGTGCTGTTTTTGTGCCTAATGATTTAAATCAAAATTTAAATAAAATCCACCAGGTTCACATTTCCCTGCCCCTCTCGCCACCTCCCACCATACTTTTCCTCATGCGAAATAACGCAAATCTCTTTAGCTTTTCCTTCAAGGACCCATTTTCTAAACTAATCATTTTTAGTCACTCTCTTTTGAGCTTTCTCCAAGTTTTCTACATCTTGCTTCAAATAAAAGACCTCCAATTGGGCCCTGTACACCCATAAAAGGCTGATGAATGTTGATCATAGAAGTAGATCCTCGTGGTGGCTCCCCCTCACAGAAGAAAATAGCCTTGATCTCACAAATTTCTTAACTTTTAGAAACTAATGCCATCTCTGCCTCAAGTATTGGATGATGGGGTATAGTACCTAATTTTCCACCTCTCCATTTAAAATCCTAGGTCATGGGCTTCCCTGGTGGCGCAGTGGTTGAGAGTCCGCCTGCCGATGCAGGGGACACGGTTTCGTGCCCCAGTCCGGGAAGATCCCGCATGCTGCGGAGCGGCTGAGCCCGTGAGCCATGGCCGCTGAGCCTGCGCGTCCGGAGCCTGTGCTCCGCAACGGGAGAGGCCACAACAGTTAGAGGCCCGCGTACTGCAAAAAAACAAAACAAAACAAACGAACAAATCCTAGGTCATAATAATAGTAAGTGCAGCTATTTCTCAAACACCCCCTGTGTGCCAAGCCCTGTGCTAGGTAGTTTTTTGGGGTTTTTTTGTTTTTTTTGTCTGCATTGAGGTCTTCACTGCTGCCCACGGGCTTTCCTCTAGTTGTGGTGAGTGGGGGCTACTCTTCGTTGCTGCGCGCGGGCTTCTCATTGCGGTGGCTTCTCTTGTTGCGGAGCACGGGATTTAGGTGCGCGGGCTTCAGTAGTTGTGGCACACGGGCTCAGTAGCTGTTGCACACGGGCTTTAGAGCACAGGCTCAGTAGTTGTGGCACATGGGCTTAGCTGCTCTGCGGCACGTAGGATCTTCCTGGACCAGGGCTTGAACCCATGTCCCCTGCATTGGCAGGTGGATTCTTAACCACTGTGCCACCAGGGAAGTCCCTGTGCTAGATACTTTAACTGGCTCTTAAAATATGAAAATATTGCTGTTATGCCCATTACGCAGAAGAGGTTAAATAAGCTCCCCAAGGTCACAGAACCTATTTGCGTAAAGGTGGGATTACACAACAAAGATTCTCTATGGACTCCTATGTTTAGTAACATAAAAATCACACAGGAAGCCCTCAGAGCTGAGAGCAAGTACTGAAACACTCCCCAGGGCAGTTATTATGTTGTGATGGTCAGTGCTCACTTTTATTGCCCCCCAAGCCACAGGCATCAGGGAGAGGCACCAGCACGGACGTCAAGCCCCTAAGCCCTGGGGAGCATTCCCAAAAGCAGGGAGGAACAAGGGCTGTCTGGCTCCCTCCTGTGGACAGTGTTATGTGCGGAGACACAGACAGGCGGAAGTGTAACCATCTTAATAGTGAGCTTAACAAATAGTTGAAATATAATACATGCACAAGAATGCCATGTGGCACTTTAGCCAAGGACAGCGGACTCGCTGGTTAACTTGGTCAACAAGTCAGTTTGTTGCCATTTAAGTACACACATTGTTGTTTATTTCATTTTTAGGAATATGTATTACAATCATGAAAATGAAATTAAAAATGTGAAGACTCTCTGAAGCACCTGGAATAAAATTAGAAAATCAGAATTTGCCTCCTTTAAATAAAAAGGCATTTGATCACTTATTGATTTGTGTTTTGTTTATCTATGGTTCACATTATTTTGAGTTGTGTATAATAAAGGCAAAAGATGCTGACAAAACAAACATAGGCTAACAGCATTTTAGATCAGAACGAGAACTACAAGCACACCTCGTTTTATTGTGCTTTGTTTTACTGCACTTTGCAGATATCTCATATTTGACAAGTTGAAGGTTTGTGGCAAACTTGCATTGAACAAGTCTATTGGTGCCATTTTTCCAACTGCATTTGCTCACCTTGTATCTCTGCTCATTTTGATAATTCTTGCAATATTTTAAACTGTTTCCTTATTATTATATCTGTTAAGGATGATTTGTGATCAGTGATCTTTGATGTTACTACTATAATTCTCTGCAGGCTCAGAGGATGGTTAGCATTTATTAGCAATAAAGAATTTTTTTATTACTCTGTGAACTTTTTTTAGACATAATGCTATTCACACTTAATAGACTACAGTAAAGTGTAAACATAACTTTTGTACGTACTGGGAAACCCAAAAACTTGTGTGACTCACTTTATTACAATATTTACTTTATTGTGGTGGTCTGGAACCCAGCCCTCTATATCTCTGAGGTATGCCTGTATCAACCACTTAATTTTACAAACAAAGTAAACAAGGTCATGAGTATTAGAGAGAATTTACTTCAATATTCATTCTTCATTGCTCACTGTACCCATGAATATATTTTTTCATCCATTTTATTTAGAGACAATATAAACAAAATGATACCTAACTCAATTTCAAAAGGAACTCAACATAATGCACACTTTTCTTTATACTATAAATGGTTTCAAGGTTGTCATAAAACATTTATGTCCTTTTTTTAATAAACTAAATGTTACTGATAATTAAATACCCTAGTTCTTTCTTAATATCAATTAAACTTCTGAGTACAGCCGATAAATTTCCACTTTCTTATCTCCCCTGAATGATAGATGGAAGAGTAACACACAAATTTATGATACATCTTCTTAGTTTTATCTGCAATATCGCTGCAGTGATGTCCATTGCAATAAAAGTGGCTAAGCATCATTCTCCAAACTGTCTCTATTACTTAATTTCTTGTGTATGTTATGGTTTGTTCTCTTTTTTTAATTCCTAAACTCCTTGGATCCAAGGTTACTGTTTTCAGTATCTGAAGTGGATGGAATCAATGACTCATGACAGAGGAAAAAGCAACCTTCAGTTTCTCTGTTTGGTTCACAGATTTCTCCTGATGTATAAACCACTGAGTCTCGGCCATTGCCAGAAGTCTTGCATTGTATTGCCCTTCTCTACTGATATTTGCTGCCTCCCAACCCTTGTTCCTCTCACTCTTTAAGCCTATTCCCTTGCAGTCTTTTGAACTTCTTTTTCTTAAATGGCTCCTATCCATTCTCCAGTAATATTCTTTTCCTGAGTTATTACTGTTCTCTTTCTTCATGGCAGGAGAGCTTAGTGTTTAAAAATCAGTCCCTGGGAATAAAACTCTCTGGACTTAAATTTAGGCTCTACCGCTTTCTAAATATATGATCTGGAGACATTTCTTTAATCTCTCGTTGATTCATTTCTCTCACTTGAAAATAGAAATAATAATAGTACTCACCTCACATGATTGGGACAACTACATAATTTAATACGTCTAATAGAAGAACATTGGCATATGGTCACTGTTCAGTAATGATATCTGTGATTATCATTAATACCTTCTCACATAATCAGGAAGTTCATTTTTAGTCACCTTCTCAGATTTCTGTAACCCCAAAATAAGTGAGGCCCCATGGGTCCTCTGCATGGTATAAACAAAGGAAAAGCAATCTTTTGGGGTGGGGGGGGGGAAAGACCTTGAAAAGAATTCTGATTTTTACTTAGATTCTTGAAAAACTGCTAGAGGATTTGGGTTTAAGAAAGGAAATACATTATTATTGCAGAGCAAAATATCTTAAAAGTCCTTTCTCTCCAGCTCTGCTATTCCCAAGATCATCCCTATGGATGAAAGATGCTCTCATAAATCTTTTCTCTTTACCATCGTATTCCTTCCATACTCAAAATTCCTTGAGCCTAAACTTCAAAGTTGTTCATTCCACTAGTCCAACCCTTTCCCCTTTTTCTTCACATTTTTTTTTTTGTTTTCCTTCTGTTTGTCTAATTCTCAAACATAGGTGCAAATTGGAAATACATGGAAGTGCTTTAAAAATACTGATGCCTTGAACTTACCTCATAAATCCTGAAGAATTGGACATGGATGTTGCCCAGGAACTGGTATTTCTCAAAGTTCCCTGCGTGATTCTAACGTCCAGCCAGGGTTAAGAGCCACTGGTCATCCTTTCTCCAGTGTAAATCTTCTAGATTCTCCCTTTCTTCCCACACTGAAGCTCATGACAAAGCTCAGGAGCTGGAAGCGAGAAAATGCAGTGGTCAGTGCCAGAAATTCCATTACGGGGAATGAGAAGAGAAATATACTCTGGATACTTATTTATGTGTGATTTTTGTCATTGTATACTTTCCTTCTCTACTTTGCTCCCTGAAGACCTCGGCTCTTTTTTTCCATATGTCTGGGCTGGAGCTCTCACACAAGCATTTATTAGCTGAGGCGTTGTTTGGATTCCCTTAGGTAACCTTATCCTGGTTGCCTCTATGCGTAAGTGACCCACATTCATAATGATGTTCAATTTTTTTAAGACCATACGTAAAGCCAATGTGTATGTTTTGAAAAGCAGCTAAGGTGCAAGGTTGATCGCCCTGTACTGGGTGAGAGCAGGATCATGACTCATTATCTTCCACTTAGTATCCATGTAACCTTGGGCATAATATGTAAAATAGGGTTGATGACATTTTATCTACTACACCACTGTATGGCAGAGGTAAATTAAATCATCACCTCATGTCTTTTTCAGTCTTATTATGTATTACTTTATGTCTTCTATAATAACTTACTACAAACTTAGATTGGCATTTACAGTAAATTCACAGACTTGAATTTGCATCAGGTAAACTTTAAAAAAAAAACTCTTCTGCATAGGACTGCAATTCTGTAATTTTCTAACACATTTTTTTGAGAAGAATATGGACACCAAATGGAATTCTGTACTATTTTAGTTGCTAAGCACTCAGAACAGAGCCAGCCTGGGGAGTCAAGGAAATGGCATGAAGTTCTAGAAACATCTGTGTCATGTCTGTGTCATGCTGCCATAATGCCCCTCCTACTATTTCCAATATTTATATCCTTCCTTATCCTCTAGAAAATGTTAGGCACACATGGTTTGACTAAATATCTTTGCTCAAATGTCACCTCCTTCAAGAGGACTCCCATGAGCATCTCTCTGAAAGAAGGTTCCTTCCACTCTCTATCACTTTCACTGACTTGACTTTTCTTCTTAGGGCTCATTACTAGCTGAATGTCCCTGCAGCGATGACTAATGCCTCCTCCCTAGAATATAACATCCAAGAGAGCAGACTCTTTGTGGTCCTCAGACACTCATCACTAAGAGCTCCTGCATCCCAACCTTAAGGCAGCACCTGGTGCATAATACTCTTTTGAATAGAAAAATAGTTTTAAATTATAAATGTAACTATCGTTCTAATAGTATGCGTGTCTGCTTTTCATTTTAAGCAGAGGAACTGAGGCCCAGAGATGTTAAATTGATTTCCCTACAGCTCCAGCTAGGAGAGCCAGTGCTCTTGCAACTATAGCAGGTTATCTCCCATACCACTCAACCCCATCCTCCACCAAAGTGCCTGTTTTTATCTCTTCTTATAGACTCGATCCTATGAGCTATGCAAGGATATCTGAAAGTATTCTATTCTGAAAAATATGTATTGGTTGGAAATTTTAGCTGAAAACAAATCCCTTAACAAAATGAAAATTAAGCTCATTAAATGTCTATGAAATGTAGCATGTCAACTACTCACTCAGCCCGTCGTTCAATTGCTCCTCAACTGAAATCTTATTTTTTATATAGAAATTAAATTGAGCCTGGGGATGTGAGTACCTTTGATCAAAATACATTTGATACGATTAGGGGTGGAGAGACTTCCAAAAGTAAAAATGCCTAAAACCACTTGCCTGTTAAGATATTCAAAGGTTGGAAGAGTAACAGCTATTGCTAGATTTTATATCAAAATAACTCTGAGGAAAGTTTTTTGGGGCTTTCGGAGGAAAGTTAGCACAATCTGATGGCTTGGACTTCTAAATCCTGGCATAAATCTTTTTATTAGAAAAAAATATTTTTTCCTAACAAAATCCTCCTGTGAACTGATTGGGCAAATAAGAGCGATCATTTGCAAATGACACAATAGTGTTTATGAGCTCAAGTTCTGTGGTCCAATTTGAATCACTTCTACATCACTTATTAACTGTGACCTTGGACAAATATGTTGAGCTCTCTAAATTACGTTTTCTCTGTAAGTGGAGACCGTAATAGGCATTAACCCCAAAATGTTATTGTAAGAATTCTGTAAAATAATATACGTAATGTATTTAGCATTACTGCTGGCACACAGAATTGTTCAGTGGAGTTAACCATTATTATTGTTATTATTATGATTACTATTGGTTACTATTATTGTTATTTTTATCATTGTTTAATGTATCCGATTCCTCCTTATCTCAGGAGAGCTACTGACACTGTTCCTGTCCCAGTCTCTCAGAGAAATTTCATGGATTTAGTATTAGCAGGTGCCAACCCCCAATTCGAGTACAGCAGAGGGGCCACAGTTCAAGTACACAGTCTGCTGACAGTGAGAAAGCCCTCAGAGCATCTGCCTCAAACCTTTCTTTGGAGAGGGAGTATTACTTGCCTGGCTTTTCAAAGACAAACCCCCGTGGCGGTCTCATGCCCACCAGAGCAGTGCTGAGGGAATAGGAAGAAAGAGAATCAAAAAAGAAGACTCTCTTCTCTCGAAGTCCCCAACACCATTTCTTTAATACCTTTCAGTTTATGAGATTTGACAAGGAAATAAAGGCATTGCTTCAGGCCATTCCAATCTCATAATGTAAGTATTCTCTTAAAATTGCCACATCTAGGAAAGCCTTTATATCCATGTCATTACTCAAGGAAAATTGTGAGGATATGGACAAGGGTGTGGGGGAAGTCTTATTAAAACAGTCACACACACACACACAAAAATCCCCTACCTCTCCATTTGAAAGACAGCTCTTTCTACTTACTTTATATCACTCATCAAAAATGTCATAAGAAGCTGAAGGATTAGTATCCTTCCAAATGTTTGAACAAGCATGGCACATAAAGGGAAGGAAAATAGAGCACCTTGCCAGTTGTAGTGTTATAGTCATGAAATATATATTGAAATACGAGTGTATGATAAACCCACAAGGGTATGTAGATGAAAGATAGAAGATAAAGGCATGGATTTGATTTAGAACAGCATCTGAAGCCAAGAATGGGAACAGTCTTCTGGAACTAGATCTCACTAAAAGAAAACTTTACTGAACATTTTATGCTACTTGACAGAAAAAAATCATGTGTGTTTAACCATGTGTACCTGTGTGTGTATACATATATCCTCTTCAAGCTCTTTAGGTAACATGATGTTTAAAAACACACAAAAACATAAACATCTTTAAAGATCAAGCAAGAAAATTACATTAAATGAAAATAATATCAGAATGGAGGGGTGAAAAGGCAACAGAAACAAAGCTATTTAAAAAGGAATATTATATTTGTGATCTTATCAGCAATGATGAATTAATGCTTTCACAGTTTTAGAGGAAAATGTTGTTAAATTTAGATTTCATTCTTATTCATACTGTCAGTTAAGTGTGGGGGTGGTGAAAATAAACTTTTTAAGCTAGCCAAGGAATAAAAGATTCTTCTCTCTGCGTGCATGTTCTAAAATATTACCTGAAGACAGACTCTAGCAAAACAAAAAGAAAGATGAAAATGTAGAGACAAAAGTAAAATAAATAAATAATAAACAAACAAACAAACGGTGAACAAATCCAGAAGAACTTCAAAACACAATTCAAGGAGAGCTGCACAGCACACCCAGAATACAACCGGCACAGTGGGATGGAAAAGCAGTGGTCTGTGACCATAAGCTCCTTGCGAAGAGCATAATGGATCCCATTCAGCAGATTGTTTAAAAAGCTGCAAGATCTTAAGGATAACTTGAAGAAATGCATATGCTTCTTTGGCAACAAAGAAAAAGAAAGACCTTTAGAAATTCCAGAGAAAACAAAGGACAAAAATTTGAGCAATAAAATTATTTTCCAAATATGAAAAAAATGGAAATATAGCATGGATTTAAAAAAAAATTAACCTACAGAGAAAACAGCCTTCACTTGACTTTTATGCTTCAAAAAACTAATTCGTTTGACGAACAAACTCCCAGGCTTAACAGCAGTGACGTTTCATTCTCTAGGAGTCCAATCCCTTATCTGAATAAAAATGAATATTACAATCATCCCTCGGTATTTACAGAGGATTGGTCCCAGGACCCCCAGATTCATGGATACTCAGGCCCCTTTATATGATACGGTGTGGTGACTTGGATCCTCCTTATTGGCTGGTTCCACAACCTCGGTTGGACCAGAGATTGGTAGGACCTGCAGGGACAGTGGGCTGACTGTATTTACTTAATCATAAGATACCAAATGCTGTCTACAAGTTTTCCATTTTTAGAATCAATCTCTAAACAAAGAACAGAGGCTGAATATTCAGGTGTGTACAGAACAAAATTATATGACACAGAGCTGGTAGCAGTCTGGATGTGGGTAGGAACAGGAAAGAGAAGAGTAATGCATACTAATTTCCTCTTTTTGAATAATGGAAATGATTTTTCATAATATTTATGAACAAATGAGTGTAAGAATGTTAAATGTTTAGTAAAAGAACTATCAGTTAATAATTAGTAACTGTAAGTTAATACTTAGAAGAACTATTGAAATGACTTGGACTGTGAAGATGTCCCAAGAAGCAGTTTGCCCTAAACCAGTGGGTTTTCTGGGATGCAGAGAAAGTCCCAGACAAACCTGGGCAAGTTTGTCACCCCAGAAATATAAGCAAGTTAAATTTCTCAGATTTAATAGTGGGGAATCAGTAGAAAATAAAAGAAACAAGAAATACAAGTATCTATTGGATGGGCCTTGAGGGCATTATGCTAAGTGAAATAAGTCAGAGAAAGACAAATACTGTATGATCTCATTTACATGAGGAATCTAAAAAATCAGACTCATAGATACAGAGAATAGCTTGGTGATTGCCGGGGGAGGCGGGTGGTGGGAAGTGGGCAAAAGATATAAACTTTCAGTTGTAAGGTAGATAAGTCCTGGCGGTATAATGTACAACATGTGACTATAGTAAACAATACTGCATTGCATATTTAAAAGCTGCTGAAAGTAGATCTTAAAGTTTTCATCACAAGAAAAAAAATTTGTAACTATGTTTGATGATGGATGTTAACTAAGCTTCTTGAGTAATCATTTAGCAATATATATATATAATCATTAAATTGTACACCTAAAACTAATACAATGTTATGTGTCAGTTTTATCTCAATTAAAACAAATAAACAAAAATAATTTTAAAAGAAATAGAGGTATCCGCATATTAAGTGTACAGTGATATTAATGACAGTGGTTAACACATTGCTCTTTGAATTCATACAGACCTGGGATTGTAGACTCATCTCTACCAGTTACTAGCTCCATAACATTGAGCAAGTTACCAACCTCTTATGATAGTATCTACCTTATTACATGGTTATGAAGATGATGAAAAACATGTATGTAAAGTGATTAACCCAAAACCTGACATAGTAAGTCCTCAGGAACTGTGCATTATTGTTATAGTCATTATTGTTATTCTTTATGAAGCCATTAATTTCATGGGTAAAAATACTATATGAAAAGCATATTAAGTTGTTCAATTATTTATTAGACCTTTGAATATCTATGAAATGAATGTTAGAGATTTAAACAATAGTCCTGCACATTAAAAAATATTCAAAGATTGTTACTTCTGGGATTTGGATAGAGAGAAAGAGTAGAAAGGTAGGCAGAATTTTCAATGAAAGAGTGGTGTAGCATTCAACTTAACTCATTTAAAATCAACTTAACGGGGGGAAGGAGGAGGGAGTGGGGGTAGAGAGAAAGAGAGAAAGAGAGATTGATTTAGATAATACTGACAATTCTACCAGTCATCACTTTCAATGATCCTTTGCTTTTGTCAGTAGTTGAAATCATGCCTGAAATAAGCAATTGCTTGATGAAAACTTGTGGAAAAAACATGTGCATGTTTTTAAGATTTTTCTCTGTGACTATAACTTAAAATATTTCTGTAATCAGATAAATAAGTGGTATGACTTTTCAACATCCTTGGAGAAGAACATTGAAGAGTTAATTGAATGTTATAGAAAAACATTAACTGAGAAGGAGTTAGTGTTCCATATGCTCACTTAACAGACAAATATTAAGTACAAAAAATAATTCATCTGAAAATAACTTTGACTTGTATGCTGGCCTTAGAACTTAAGCTTGTATAAGATTTAACTCTAATTTAATTTTTTAAAATTTTTATTGGAGTATAGTTGATTTACAATGTTGTGTTACTTTCTGCTGTACAGCAAAGGGAATCAGTTATACATATACATATGCCCACTCTTTTAGATAATTTTCCCATATAGGTCATTATGGAGTATTGAGGAGAGTTCCCTGTGCTATACGGTAGGTCCTTATTATTTATCTATTTTATATATAGTAGTGTGATTTAATTCTAAAACTATTTTGCACAATGTGCATTTTTAGTGAGAATAAGTTTTTATAAGAATAATAAAAAAGAAAATGATGCTTATTATAACTGAAATAATGTGAGATGTTTATTATAAATGCTAAGTAAAAAGATATACATTTTTACATTAAATGACTACAAGTAAATAAAAAAGGATAGATAGGGAAAAAAGACAAAAAAATATATATACCAAATGTTAATATTGGCCAGGGTTATATTAAGATTATGGGGTTACAGGTATTTTATTTAATTTGTAAAACTTGAAAATGTATGGTTTTAGAAAGCTATGGAAAAGCAGACAGAAAACATTGATAACACAATGTACACAATTGCTCTAACCAAAATCCACCTTTAGAAGTTATTCAGATGTAAGAATTCTATAATAATCTCAAATTTTAATAACTTGTTTTCTCTTCAGGAACTCCAAGTTAAAGTGTTTACTGCATCATCCAGTTTATCTATACCAATATGGAAAATAACAATAAATTATGTAAAATTATTTGTATTTGCCCTTCAAATACTTTCCAAAGCCATTTCAGGAAAACATGCATTCAGAACCATAATAAGTTATTTCCCCAGCATGCACTCTATGCTGGCTGAATGCCTTTCCCGCCTGACTGAACCACTATGACCAGGTTACATAAGATCACACCATTATCCCCAAGCCATGACTATACCAGTATCCCATAGCTGATCTAAGCAGCAGAAGTCCTCAGCTAGACTTTGGAAGGCCTCAGACACATGCTTGAGTTTTCATCCAGGCTATATCCTAATGACTACAATAAGACCTATTATTACATGAACTGATACATAAAACACATCAAATCTTGTCCCGGAAACAGAACAACCATAGATATTGAAAAGCCTATTAAATATGAGGAGCCCATAAATTTAGCACACGTTGCTCTTTTTCATCACCAGTTTCATAAATAGTTTATCATGAATTTATTCATTAATGCAATAAGCTTTAATAAAATAGCTAATATATATTGAGACCTTAATATTTGCTATGCAATGAGCTAAGAATTTAATATTTAATCATTATTTTGATGATAAAGAATTTGAGATTTTTGGAAAGGTCAATTAACTTGTCCAAAAAACTATTGAGAAGTAATGTATCCAGGACTTGAATCCTCAAGTCCAGTAAAGCCAAAGCTCTTAACTATGGTATAAGGCTTTCTATTTTATTGAAGACTTACTACTAAGTGCCTGGAATTTCTAGGTACTAGGGCACAAAAAGATGAATAGGGATCTTGCCATTCAGGAGATTAAAAAACTATTATCCTTTTCTTTTAGAAGTTTGTAACTATCAGGGGTCATTCAATGATACACTTTTCACTCAGTTCCCAAGTTTTCAGCAGAACAAGACAAACACTTAAATGTAAGAAGTTGTATTTAAATCAAGTCTAATTTTCCAAGGTAGAATTTGACTTGATTATTAGCACCTTTTTATTGGTAGACACCATGAATTCTAGAATCTCCAAATGGCTGCTCCTATATGAGTGAGTAGCTCAATGACATGGCCCTTCTTCCTATGATCCTCTCCCGTGAACAATGTCAAGGCTGGCAGGTGAAGGATGCAGCCTTGGGTAACAGGAAACTCAATTGTAAGATGTATCCACTTCCCCCCACAGGGTCCTGGTTCTTGGCACTCAGCTACTGAATCCTCTGTGGATTAAATTTGCAAGACTGTTGCAAAGGCACCAAAAGCTCAAAAGACCAGGATTTGTTAGGCAAGCAATTGCAAGGGATATCATACCACCCAAGCTCGCTCCCCAGTCTTGTCCCAGGTTGCTCTGCTCCGTGCTCCCCAGTCTCCAGTGAAAATGACATTCTTTCCATTCTTCTCTCTCTTTCAGGGTTTCCCTGAAAGCTATTCCTGATTCATTTTGCCCACCCGCCCCCCATGCCCTAAACTCCTAGGCTTTTCTTGAGGAACATTGTATTGCCTTTACAGATCAAGTGAAATTGCATAAAGTGTTCTTTTGGAATGAAGAAATATCACTAATGTTTCTACAAAATTTAAAATCTGCAGCCCCTCAAAGCACTCTGCATCTCCTTCATAGCCTTTGTCACAAGTGCCTCGAATTCATTTGTCATTTGTTTAGTATTTATCTACCATGATCCATTTCAATTTGATGAGAATAGTTCACACATATTTTGTTCATTATTGAATCCCCAGTGCCAGGCATATAGTCAGTGCCCAAAGAGTATTTGTTAAATTAATGAATATTCACTGAAAAAGAATCAACGGGAGAGTCATTTTGTGCCCCTTTACCAAGGAGCCAGTGGTGATCCTACATGATCACCTGAAAAGGCAATCTTTCTTTTGCAGCCCTATCACCTCTTGCAGATTTTAGGGCTCCAACGGGATATTTCCTCCTAAAAGCCCTGACTTTGAAATATCTGAAGCTTTATGACATGGAGATTTCCCCAAAACTAGGGAGACAGCAGGTCTCCACCCCTCCCCTCCCCCAACAAGTCATCACTTGTGAAAGTCTACACACTTCTCTAGAAACATTCATACATTCATTCTGTTCACTCAACAAAGCTGATAGCCCCCTATATGCCCGGCACTAGTTGGAGCTCTGAGCATTCACAGAGGAAAGGCAGTCCTGGTCTTCAAAGAGCTTCCTGTTAAGTGGGTGAGAGGGGAAAATTAAGGCAACGAAAGCCACAGAGTGTGGCATTTCTGAGAGAGAACCTCAGAAGAGGGACCCCTAGAATACCAGGAAAGGTGGAAGAAGAGGTTATCAGGAACTGTTTCTAAGAAGGTGGGTCTTGAGAGAAGACTGTGCCAGGAGAACACATGGTAAAAAGCCATGCAAACAATGGGAGTAGTTTGTGTAACAGCCAAGATGGGGCCAAGAATGCAGGTCAGAAAAATCCCAGAAGTTTGGAATTGGGTGCTGAGTGACAGACGGACCTGGGCAGGGTCCAGAGCAAGGAGGATATTTAGGATCCTATCTGGAAGGTAATTGGAAGCTGTGAAGGCTTTTAAACCTGGAAGTGGGAGTGGAGAAATCAGATTTACTTCTCAGAAAGAGCACAGCAAAACAGTCTTAAGGATGATGAGAATGTGAACTGGAAATGGACAAAGGTCCTCAAAGAATTTCACAAAATACTTTTTCATACTTTGAGACGGGAGTTGAAATGAAAAAAGTAATAATTTATGTGTATTGAAATATGGATAGACTCGCCTAATAATTGAGAAAATATTTACATACATCATTTCCCCAGAAATAAATTAGGAAATGAGGATAATGGTTCTGCAAAACCTAAAGACTGCTGGTGACTCATTATCCAATTAATTGATATGAATAAATTGGGTAAATCAAGCTAAATGAGAGTCAGTCACTACATACAAGTAGAGCGAGAGATGAATAAGTGTTTATTGGTTTTTTGGTTTGGTTTTTTTTTTTTTTTTTTAAATAATAATAGCAAGGACCCTGCATCTTGTTTAGGAGCACTAGGTTGGGCACGTCCACTAAGCCTCTGACCCTCAGTGACGGGGCATGGGGACAGTGTGGGTAATGGGGACCTTAGAGGGATAGGTGGTCAGGCTTGGCCTTGGAAGCCTCTGCCAGCACCCTGAGGCCCATTTACTGTTGTACTATTTTTGAACCCCTTGTGGGTTTCTTACCTATCAATGTATAATCCACATCATTAGATAAAAACATACCCACAAATCTTTTTCAGAAAAGATTTTCTCTCTCTGGGTCTTCTTTGAAGCTGCTGTAGAACAATGCCCTTGAGATGCTTAGCAGTCTTATTGTTGAATGGAGATGGTGTGCAAGGCATACGCTTAAGATCCTCAGAAGACATGTTGTCTAGTGGAAGGGGTCCTTGTGCTGACTTAAATGTTTCTGAGGTCTAACAAGAGGTTTTACCAGCCATATTCTTGGCTTTATGTTTTCCTGATGCCACCCTGAAATTGATCTCTTCCATAGGCTATTTCTTATTTTGAGAACATTCTGTAGGCTCTAAAGAATATCTGGAGCCTCTCTATTTCCTCTAAACCTTACTTGGAAACTGAATAGTTCTTCATCTCTCTCCTCTCACATTTTTATGATAAGCAGCTTGAAAAAGCCACACAGTACCTTCAATACTGCATGGCCATCTCCTTACCTATGTCATGGAGCTCAGTAGGTGGACTTCCTACTTTCCATGTTACTGCAGGGAACAGTGTCTGCCAATATCTTCATGTCTTCCCACTCTTACTGGCAACCTCCTTAAGTACTGCCAGGCTTTTGCCTGCCACCTACTCACAAAGTCAGTGCTGCATATTTTAGGATTTATTATTGGAGTTCCTGTCTTCCAGGAATCAAGTTCTCTTTCAGTTACCTATTGGTGTTGAATAAGTCACTCCAAAAGTTCTGGCACAAAACCACATCCATTTACGTTAACGAGCCCCACTTCCCATCACCGCATTCTGCCTTGATCATGGAGGCTGTGGACGCTCAGCTCCGCATGGGATGGGGGAAGGGGAGCCCAACTACTCCCACCTCATGGGCACCGCCTCCTTCAGTGTCCTTGATGCAGAATCGGGGTGGAGGTTCAGCTCCCCCTTGGACCCACTGACACTGGGGGTAAGGTGGGGAACCAGAGCACTGACAAGCCCTGCTTCACACCACCTCATTTAGGCTCATTGCCTCCAGGTGGGTGTGGAGGTTTAGGGCGCCACAACTCCCCAGTAACAGTAGAGCTGGGGTGAAAGTGGAGGGTTGACCGGACTAGCCCCAGTCGCACCACTTTCTTTAGTCTCATAGATGCCAGGAGGGGGTGGAGGCTCAGCATCTAGCTGGTCCCCACTGACCCTGGGGGTGGATGGTGAAGCACAGTGACTAGCCCTGCCTTGCACTCTCTCACTATGCCTCAGCTCACCACTGGACTCCCCTGGAAATCAGAGTGCTGCCTACTTCTGCCAGACAGGGGATGGAAGATCAACTCCCCACTCAGTCTCTTTGACACTAGCCCAGCAGGGGAATTGGAGCACCACAACTTCCTTCCGCTGGAAAAGAGACCGATTAGCTTCCCCTTGGTCTGCTTATAACCTCAGCAGAGGAATCTGAGTATCACATCCAGTGGGAGGGTGGCACGAACAATCAGCTCTCTGCTCAGTCCTACTAAAACTGTAGTGGAAGAATGTGATTTTTCTTGTTGGTGTTTGTCCGGTTTAGGGCAGGAATTGCCAGAAAGGTTTTTTGTAAGGCTACCTTTTTCATGGTCTTTGGCTAGGGGCAGCAGGCTTTTCTTGGAGTTGCATTGTCTGTGCCTGTTGATGGTTCTGAGGGGGAGGCTTTTGAAGCTTCCATTATGAGAGACGTGGGAAGCGATAAGGAAACCCAGGTGGCAACCGCCATGTCATTTCTCAAGCCCAGACATCTCTAGACAATCCACCTTCTCCTTTCCACCTTTCAGAGTCTTCCTACGTTTGTTTGTTTTGAAATGTCCATGATTTTTCAATTGTAAGGAGGACCTGGGAGAAATGGAGCTACCCTATCTTGGCCAAAAATGGAAAAGCACAGGTATATTTTTTACTCTCCAGGAAGAGGCAAACAAGTATTAACCATCTTGGGCTAAAGACAATAAAGAAAGCAGAACACAGATCTACAAATGTAAAAACAAAATAACAACAACATAAAAACAAACAAACAAAAAACTGTAGCCTCAAGGGACACCAAAGACATAATAAATGGTTTTTATACCACAAGGGACAAAAGAGGGAAGGATTATTTTGTTTAGGGTCATGAAGTCCTGATTGAATCTTTATTCTTTCCTGTTAGGTTTATAGTCTGGAAGGTTAGAAGAATTACAAGGGCTGGTACTAGGTATAATGAGTCTTTTCTCTAGTAGTCTTTCAACTAATGATTTTAGTCTCTTAGTTTCTCATTTTAAACAGTATTGTGCAAGTTTGAATAGAGATTTATATGGGTCAATCTGAACCTCAATGAGTTTGCCAACATATGTAGAATTTTTTTACCACAAGTAACCCTCCATCTTGAGATTTTTAATTAGGACTTTACTTAAGATGCAAAAGTGCCAATATATCAATACCCAAATTAGCTATTATCTGGTTATAAGTAGGATAGTTTTCAGGATTTAAGGAAGAGGCGAACAGTAGGCTATTTGATGTAACAAAATCCATTTGACCACTAGATCCCTCCTGTTAAGTTCACAGATAGGATATGATATCACAGAGGAGTAAAAAAAATGTTCTTTGCTTAAAAGTCAACGGGATGGTTATAGACTGAGATGTAGGAATGTCTAGAGATTATTAGTTTCTTGACTCTAGGAGAAACGTTGTGTAATGGTGGGAGGATTTGTGGTATCAATAAACAGTTTGACAGACTCTTCTTTAATATTTGCAGAAAGCTAAAATGTGAATTTGAGAGTGAAAATGGGAAAATAAACACTTGGATTTCCCTTTGGGAACATTGTCATTGTCTACCCACTTAAATTTTTCCTTCAGTTTCTTACTAACACAGTTCAATTAACTTTTCATTGTCCTTTCTGCTTACATTGTCTATAGGTGTCTTTATCAATAAACTCCTTTCCCAAGTTCTTGTAATTAGGGTGGGAAATTCTAATTGCTTCATCTGAACGACCACTGATTTATTCTAGACTTCATTCTGATTTTGTTTTATGGCTATTTCAAGATCTTTAGTGAATAGTTGGAGACCTGGCAACAGAGAAATTTCTCATTCCTGTTTTTGCTTTCATATTAAATCCCCTGGTTCAGGCTTATGACTGTTCAAAGAAAAGTGAAGAGTTGGGGTCACATCTGCTTCAGGATCTATCTCCAAATGCTCTCTAAAGGTGTTACAGAGCCTATTCCCCGAAGTCAATGATAGACTCATCCTTTCTTTGCTTGTAGGACAAGATTACTGGGTAATCTATTTCCACAGAACAGACTTTGAGGATGGCATCTTATGGCTCTTGCTCCACTTCTACAGCTTTTCTAACCCCTCTAATCTCTGCAGTTCAGGGTCTATTAGGTCAGCCTCAGAATCTTTTCACTCTGACCTTTCCATCCAGTTTTTTCTTTCCCCCCCTTTTTTTTTTTTTTTTTTTTTTTTTTTTGCATTGGAGTATCCTATCAACATATGAGCCAACTGATAAAAATCTGGGATTCCCAAATGATCTGTTCCTGGAACAACTCTAACTTTCTTTGTAAATTTCTGTCTGTATTGTATGTATAGGCTTTAGAAAGTGGTTATCAATTCAAAGACCAGGGTTTAAAATCAACCGCAAGAGAAACTGATCTGTTCTGAAGTGGATTTAACTTTAAGAAACATTTGATATTTGGGAGTTTCTTTTGTCTAGAAGGGAAAGGAGACAAGTCAGGAAGAGGAGTAGGAGTGAGGGTAATGTAGAAGCCTTGGAAGAAGGAGAAGAAATAAAGAAATTGAGGCAGTTATAGTCAGATTGCAGTTCAAGAGGATGTAAGAAAGATGGTTTTAAGGATTTTTTTTTTTTTTTTTTTACATTTCTCATTTGCCTTGGCTAAGGAATATTTTGAAAGCATTAATTTTGGAAACTGGATTTCTTTTGGAAGTTTTCTTATGCTAATTAAAAATGCAGACAATTTCCTTTCTAAAATGCCTCTCAAATGAATATTTTTTTTCACATTGAAAGTTCCCTAAAATAACCACTTTTACACCACTTAAGTGGATAAATACATAAATTATAGCAAAACTACATGTTAGAAACAAAATTCTCAAAGTTCTGCTGAGACCCAGCAACTCAAAGACCTTGATTTATAATAGTATTCTCCCCTGAGGTCCCTTGGTCCTATCAGTCTCCCTCACAGAAACTGAGCTTAGACTGAGACAACATCATGAAAGCAAGTCTTCTGCACATATTACTTATGCACTTTGTATCTTAGGCTCCTGTGTTAATCAGCTAAGGCTGCCATAATAAAATACTGCAGACTGGGTGGCTTAAACAACACAAATGTATTTTCTCACAGTTCTGGAGGGTAGGAAAATCAAGGCGCCAGTCAGTTTGGTTCCTGGTGAGAGCTCTCTTCCTGGCCTACAGACGGCTGCCTTCTCACTGTGTCCTCATATGGCAAAGAGAAAGAGAGAGCAAAACTCTCTCCCTGGTCTCTTCTTATAAGGACACTAATTGTATTAGATCAGGGCTTCATCCTTATGACCCATTTAACCTTAATTACCTCCAAAAAGTCCATGTCTCCAAATATAGTCACGTTGAGGGTTAGGACTTCAACATACGAATTTTGGAGTGATGCAAACATTCAGTCCGTTGCAGCCCCCAACCTAATAATTAGCCATTTCAAATGCCGATGGAAGATTTGGACTATAGCACTTGTCTTGAACCAGACTCTCATAGTTAAAACAAGACAAGGCTGAGAAAAAAATCTCATAAGACTTTAACAGGTGACCCAAGATAAAGTTCGTCCCGTAAGGAGCCCAGTATGAGAAGACCCTCTGAATTCCTCGAGAGATGGATATAGCCGACCTATACACATTCTCCTCCTTTGATCATCTACTTATATATGTTCAGCAGAAAGTGTTGCGGACAAAGAGATTAAAAAAATAGTGTTTTTAATCACAAGATGTTTTTTCACCAAGGAAAAGAGTTCCAAAACTGTTCCAATAATCAAAGGATCCCTAAACAAGGATTTCTTATTTCTAGGAGACATTTGGGAGCTGAACATAAGGAAATCACAGCTCTGACCTGCTTGAGGAAGCTATTATTCATCACAGTCAGAGAGACTCCCGACAGAAAGCACAAGGCATCTCCTAGGAGTATGCTATTCCAATTCCAAAGTCTTGAGACACCATATTTTGGTATATTCTTGAGGATTTTCCACTGTTGAATCCCCAAAAGACCTCTGGAAAAATGTGTTGATAAAGCAAAACTAAATCTATTGGATGTAACACAGGGAAGAAGACCACCACACTGATATTCCTAATAATGTCTGAGCTGAGAAGGTGGATGTCAGGGAAGCATATTTATAAGGTTTACAGGATGATTTAAACGGGAGTTGTGCAAGGAGGCCTATTAGTTGGGATTTTGAAGATTTTATGAATAATAGAGTTGGATTGGTGGGCACAGTAAGAGTTTTAAAACAGGTCCTGATGGGCAAGCTGTTAGTCTTGATAAGTAATCTCTTTCAGTTGGTTCAAGCCTTATCTTCGAGGAGCAGGTATTTCCTGGACGAAGCTAAATTATTTTTGCCTGGCCCCAGTATTGTTTGGCATGAAAATAGGAAAATGAGCTTGGTCAAAGACTTTAGCACTGGGAAGCAAGGTAGGTTTGGTCTTAGCATTCACTGGTATGGAGAAAAATTCTAGAATATTTACATTTGAAGATTCTTTCTTGATAAATTTCTTTGAATGAAATTTAACTAAAATGGCAAACTGCCTCTTTTTACATTTTTATATTATATGATTAGCAAACTGAGTCACAAACAAAAAAATGTTTAAGCTGTTAAAATAGTAATAACAAAAATAGCAAGAAAGAAGATAAGTGCTCTCGACCTTAAGAACACATGATAATGCCAACTTTATACTTGTCACTCAAAGAGTAGGAAGAGGAAGTTTTGCATTTGACTTACAAAGAATCTAAGATCTTAATTTAAAAAATCTCTATCACACAAACATATAGTTTGATTTAGTAAGCAGATTCCAAAATATATATATATATGTGTGAGAGAGAGTGTGTAAATTCGAGTGTGTGCCTCTATGTCCCATCACACATGAGAAAATGCAGTGTGTAAACACAAGCACGTCTCTGCAGATGAAGAGTGGGGGTGAGTGTTCATTTTCTCCTCAAATGGTTATAGAGGGCACAGGCTACAGACCATGCTCTATGACAAACATTACTGAGAGGAATGAAAAATTCCTGGCCTCAAAGGGCTTACAATAGAGGAGGAGATGGACGCATGTAATGAATAATTATAAAAAAAACATGGAAAGTGTAGTGGGAATCCTGAGGAAGAAGTGACTAAGTCTAGGTAGATGAATCAGAGATCATTGACATTGGGGCCAAGCCTTGAAGGAGGACTGAGCCAATCAGAGAACAGGGTGTGCAGGCAGCTGTGACGCCTCCACAGAGCAGAGATGTATGTCGGAATCAATAGGTCCTCCTCCAACACTTGGAGGGCCTCAGGCAAGAGTACGGATGGAGATCCCTCCCTATCTCATATGTCTAGACAATTAAAAGTTACAAATCCGGGCTTCCCTGTTGGCGCAGTGGTTGAGAATCTGCCTGCCAATGCAGGGGACACTGGTTCTAAGCCCTGGTCTGGGAAAATCCCACATGCCGCAGAGCAACGGCGCCCATGAGCCACAGCTACTGAGCCTGTGCGTCTGGAACCTGTGCTCTGCAACAAGAGAGGTCAGCGCACCGCGATGAAGAGTGGCCCCGACTCACTGCAACTAGAGAAAAGCTCTCGCACAGAAACGAAGACCCAACACAGCCAACAATTAATTAATTAATTACTTTTTTACAAAGTTACAAATCAAGCTTAAAAAATTGTGAAATAAAAAATATTTTACCTCGGAGTGTCCTTTGTTTTTATGAGGTGACTCTGAGCTGTCTCCTGGATGGTTCCTGGATGGGGGCTGGTCACCAGAAGGACCAAGCCATGATTAGAAGCTTGGGATTTTCAGTCCCTCCCTGCTCCCCCACACCCTACCCATTCTCCAGAGAGAGGAGAGGGGCTGGAAATGGAGTTACTTGATCTTCCTGTGTGATCTTCCGTACAATCTCAGTGCTATGGGGTTTAGGGAGCTTTAAGGTCAGTGATCTCATCCAAGTACCAGGAGGGTGATACACCCCAAACCCAGGCGTACAGAGGCTCCTGTGTTCAGGATGCTCCCAGACCTCACCATTCATATCTCTTCATCTGGCTGTCCATCTGTATCTTTTCTTATATCCTTTAATAAACTGATAAACGTAATTTAAAAAAATATTTTATCTCCTCTCTCAAAAACATATCTGTATGACAATAAAATTGAAAGATACATGTAAGGCTATGGTTTTATATAACTAAAAGTTGGCAAAATAGCAAAGGCAACTAAATTTAATTATTACTGAATACTTCTGGGATGAACCAGCAATGTTTGGGTGAGCAAAAAAATAAAGACAAACAATTTCAAAAATTATTTTAGATTTACTTCATGACATTTTCTTGCTTTTAATTCAGCAAAATCACCATGTTATAAATAAGATCTTTATATACTTGTATTCCATTTAAAAACTTACAGAATTAAACAACAAAATGCAATCATATTCAGTGTAAAAAATTAAATATACTTTCATCAAACACAAAGTCAATGTAAAAAAACAAGTTATTTTTAAAATGTTTCCAAGTTATTTCTTTTTAAAATGTTAAAAATAGAAGTTTAATAAAAGAGTGGCTACTCTATTAAAATTAAAGACAAAAATCAAATTAGAGTTAGTCAATATCAAGTTTCTAATCAAAATAGTTAAAGTTGAAATTTTTCTTTTGTTTTAAAATATTTTAATCAAATATATTTAATACAAATTAAAATCAATTAAAATTGATTAATAGATTTAACTTAAAAAAATTTTAATAATAAATCTTATTAAATATTTTTACAAAAAGGAAACTATCCACAATTTTAGTATCCATGTCCATCTATTTGCCAATGCAAAGAATTGGCATTATGCTTTATGCATGCTACATGTAAACCTACATGTAACAAACTTAAGAGTAATGTGAATTGTTTAACCTTGCAAAATGTTCCTTGACTGCCATGTACAATGTTCTGAATACACCATTATTTCTTGTGAGTGCTTATAGAATTACAAACTGTAACACAAAGAGAAGCAGGAAAACAGATGCTCAGAACTCCTGGGAAAGAATACTTTATTATGGAAGAATCTACGCCATTTGTGGTATCCACATGAACCACTCTGACCAATTTAACATGTGGGGTCCTATAAACAGAGGTCTAAGCCAGGGATCCATGTATAGCAGGGCAGTTGTAGGAATCAAATTGCCAAATGAAAGATAATGGTGACCAGATGGTCAAGAGCCTCATGAGCCATGACAAGGACGGTCGTTGATAATTGTCCACTAACAGGGAAGACAGCAAATGTACAATACCCCTCCTTCACTGTTTTCCTCCTACAGAGGTCACGTCAGCTCCTCTCTGGAGGAGAAATCGAGTCATTGACTCTAGGGATGATCAAAAATCCATTTGGGAAGTATTCTGTGGAGCCCTGAACCTTCATGAAAAAGACAAAGAAATCAAAGGATATAACAGCTTATAATGTCTCTATTTCCCAGAAGTAATTTACATTTGGGAAAAGAATATATATATTTATAATCAAACACAGATTTACCTTTACACATGATACGTAGAAAAAAATTCCTGACAAGTGATTTTGTTTCTCTATTTTCTGGAACTTTAATAAAGTGATACATCTAAATCCCAAATTTTACCACATGGCTCCCTGGCTAAAATACTCTTCCAAGAGTCTCTATCACTTGCAGGAGAAAGCCCAAGGGCTTACGGTGACATCTGATCCCTCCTCATCTCTCAGCTAGACGGCTAGCCAGAGCTCCCTTGAGGGTCTCCCATCTTCTTCTCATGCCCTGTTTAAACCATTCTCTCCAAAACTGCCTGAGTGAGAAATGAAAAGATGCCTCACCCCGATTTAAAAGCCTATTATTGACTTTCTCCTGCACACAGGATAAAATATAGTTGCCATACCATGAACTACAAGAGCTGCAAGTTTGAGCTACGTCTCAAACTTACCGTCTGCCACTCTCCTTCCTGCTCACTGTGCTGTAACCTCTTTGGTTTTCATTAACTCTCTAGAACACATCAAGTTCCTTCCTACCTCAGGGCTTTTATACTTGCTGTCCCTTCCACGTGGAAGATTCTCCTGCTAATCTTCACATGACTGGTTCCGAGAGAGTCCTTCCCTGACCACCCCACTTAAAACACATCCCCGGTTGTTCTTTCTCCAGCACCCGATTTTCCTATATGCTTTCTCCACAGTATCTTTCACAATCTGTATTTTGTTCATTTCTTATTCATCCTATGATTAATACATTCCTCTTTTGTACAGAAAACTTCTCTAATTTGTTCAGTGATGTATTCCTAGCTCTTAGCAGAAAGCTAACTCATGAGAGGTGCTGACTCAAGGTTCATTAGTTACCTACCTCTATAAGCTCATTGACTAGCACTGTACACCTTGTACTTTGTATACCAGTGATACCAAACATCTCATCGTTTCACCAAACGCTCAAGGGAATAGCTAAAGCTACTTCGTGCTTCTGTGCTTTTGCTTCAGCTGTTCTATCAGTTCAGACGGTTCCCCCCTCTTTTTTTACCTGGTTAACCTCTACTCATTCTCAAATAACAATTCCAAGAGACAGAGCTAAATGCACTTCCTATGAGCTTCCATAGAATTCTTTGCCTTTTTCACAGAGTTTATCACTCTTTATGGGCAAGTCACCATCATTTATCCGTGTACTTTTAAAAGGCAGAAACCGTACCTTATTTATTTTTTTATCTCCAAATTGAGTGTTACAATTTATCTTCATAAATTGAGTATCCAGTGTTTAGTATACTGCAGGTAAATGTAGTTATATGGAACTGAAAGTTTTTTCCACTTCTAACAGGGAAGGTCATATACATAAACTCCAGGGACAGAGTGCCTGGCATCAAACTCAGCACTGCTACTTACTTAATCAATCATCTTGGGTAAGTCACTTGAATCTGTGCCTCAGTTTCCTAATCTAAAAAAATGAGGCTGAAGATAGGGGCTAACCCATAGGTTGTTGCCAAAATTAAATTACTTAATACGTGTAGAATATTTAGAAGTGCTTACATGCCTGGTCAACATTCAATAAATGTCACCTGTCATTTATCTGCAATGTGTTTCTCAAAATCTTTTTCTTTTTTAAGGACAGCTGGAACAAATAGAAGAAGTTCTTCCAATATCTCTTCTCATGTAACCATAATAAACTTCAGTTTATGGAAAATTTGTGATTATCTTGGCACTAGCCTCTTTTGGGCACACATACATAAATCGTGACTTTAGCTGCGTGACTGTTGTGTAACTTAAGGAGTATATATATTGCCAGTCTGTGCCACTTGGCAGCTTGAAATTTTTTTAATTTAATTTAATTTAAAAAGGGAGAAATGCAGTACATGTGAGATTAGTACTATGTAAATCTGCTTAAATCTATATCCATATGTTTTGTTCAAAATGTTTTACACTGTTCAGTAGAAAAAGAAAACAGATCTGATTAAATATATCACCTCCCTGCTCAAAATTTTTCTATAGGTCTCAGAGTAGGGAAGAAAAGTGAAATATCTCAATAGACCCTCAAAAGAAATAAAATGAACAAAAGCAATGAGACAATAACTGGAAAACACATATAAAAGACCAAACAGTCATAAAAATCAAGCTTATTAGTAATCAAAGAAAATCAAATAGAATCCAAGGTATATCCTTCATCTATCAAATAGCAGTATTAAAAAATGAATATTCAATGTTGGCAAGAATGCAAGGAAATACACACTTCTGGGAGAGAAATTTGGTTCAAACACTCAGAAAAAAACATTGCAAATAGGTACCAAGAGCCTTTAAAACTTACATACGCTGTGGACTTAAAATCTCTTTCCCATCAATAGTATAAGAAAATAATCAGAAAATCTGACAAAATTTTAGTACAGATTTTCATTATAGTATTATTTATAATAATGAAGCATTAGAAATAACCTAATGTCCAGCTAAATTAATTTATGTTACAGCTACACAATGAAATAGTATGCAAGTACATTAACAGTGTTTTTGAAGCACATATGCTGACATTAGAAAATACTTGTTTTATACTGATTATATTAGGCGATAGCTAAATGAATATTTTGTACAATAATGCTGATTAACAATTGTGTATGTATACATGTACATGTGTTGAGTGTGTGAAAGGAAACATTAAAACGTTTCGATGGATTACTTATAGGTATTAGGGAAAAAACGTTGATTTGTCTTTGTTGATGTTAGTGCTTTCTTCTACATTTATAAAATTTTATATCATGGCCATATGGTATGGTTTCCTAATCAAAAAAATGATTCAATTAGAGTTAATAAGAAAAATTGCATGTTGCCATTAAAAACTCTGCAATTCAACGCAACCTACCTTACTATAATACTGAATTCCAGCTATTAGAATAACAGGGTTAGCAGACAGACTGATCAGGGCTCTTCTTAAGTTCTACTCTGACTTTGGAGAAAATCACATAGCCGCTTTGAGTCTCGGTTTCCTAATTGTAAAGGAGATTAACAATTTCTGCTGCTTCACAAAAGTGATTGTGATTCTTAAGTGAAATAGCGTAGTATACTTACTAAGTGTTCAAACAGTACTGGTTAAGTGAATGGAGTGTTTTAATATGTCAGAGAGATGCAGAAATATGAGCAGTTATTACAAGTGTTAACCAAAATAATAGTAAATAGATACTAAAAATTAAGCAAAAATATAATACAACTAGGTGATTCATACTTAGGTCACCAAAACCAAAAGCTATGATTTGATCTTCCCACCCTTTTCTGTATATTCTATAATAAATGACCACTCTTAGTAAATTTAGTGAACAAAAACTTATAATTACTTCAGGAAAACTGAAAATGTCAAACTGTGTTTTTCAGTAGATAAGGGAAATTCCAGGTATCAAATTTTCTCTGTGTATACGGAGCAAGTAGAATTCAAATTTTTGTTTCAATTTGATCCATATTTCTTCCCCTGAAGCGCCAAAACCAAATATTTGCTTCTTAACATACTGGAATTGGGTCTTTTGATCATTATTCTCAGTAAGGATATATTGCATTTATTTAGCACCTTTACGTGTGTCAAAATATTTTCACTTAAAACATCTCAACTGATTCTCACAACCACCCAGGGAGGTGCCGTTAGCAGTTTTCCTTTAATTCAGTGGGATCCCCAGTAGTCTACTGGAACCCACTCATACCAGCTAGCAAGAGCCAACTGCACATTTGTTTTGGAATTTTGCAAGCTGGTTGTTAAGCATAGACAATATTAAAGACTAAATTATATAAATTGTATGTAGGACTTAGCTATAATTAAATAAATTATATTTAAATGGTTTTATAAATACTTAAAATCCATCACATCCTAATTATCTTACTATATCTTACTGTTATCTGTGCTCTTGAGTTTATCTGTGCCTATTGAATCTCTGTAGTGGAAATGCTATATAGTGTGCTGCTGAGTCTGTATTCAGTGACCTCATATCGGTAGCTTGAAATCAGCCATAATGAGAGTACTTACACCACTAAAATTGGCAAACACTACAAATTATGACCTGATTTATTGTTGTGTTGATTGTCTAGACTTAAGAAAATGGTGGAGAAACTGTTACTAATGAAGATTAAGTTTAGATGTATTCCATGTTTATAGCCATTATGCTATGAATTGCACAAAACATCGAGGAAATATTCTTCCGGTATTTGGAAGATATTAGCCCACTCAGTGAAGAAGTCACTCGTGTCACTGATAAATGAGCAAAGTTCCAACATATGTTTTCATTTTTGTCTTAATTGACATGAGTGAAAGTTTCGGCTCACATTTCAAGTCAGCACTACACTCATTCATCAATTGCAACCCGTAAATTGGCTACTCTGACAAGAGTGGGCAAAAATCAAAGTAGTCATTCTGTGAAAATCAATTGGCTATATGGAATTTATCCTAAAGACTATATGTAATTATTACTTGTAAATTATGTGTTATGCATCCTTTATATCAGTAAAATTTATTATAAAGTCATGTATGCATAGATATTTATACATTTTGGAAAAGAGCTAGGCGTTAAACATTTATGGGCACACCAGCATCATATAACGACAATAACATGGTACTACCCAGATAGAAAAGATAAACAGGAAAATAATGTGTGTTGAGTGATGACCTCTATCAATTAATGACTTTATTTTTATTTAATGCCCTATCATGCTGGAAAGCATCCTAAAGTACATACATTTCTCAGACTGCCCAACTAAACGTCAAATACGTCCCAGTTATCTGTCTATCACTTTCCATAATAATCATGAGTCTCAGCAGTTTCTCCCAGGTGTCAGAGAGAGTATCAGGCACAAGCTTTGTGTGCTCCTCTGATGTTTGTCTCTGTCTCTGAGACCCAGGCCAGCATAACCACCAGCCATCCACGGCCATCATTTCTCCAAATTGAAACCTCTAGTTTGAATGGCTTTCATGCACCCAGGCGAAGTCTATCTATGCCGATTGGCCCCTATACTTGTGGACATGTGTGAAATACCATACCACATAGTACATAGTGTAGGATCTGCTTTCCTGAACCATCACTGAGGGGCTGGATCACTCAACTCAACACTGAGTTGTAGTCAGAGAATTCTGACTATTAAGGAAACAGGAGATGGGATGGGTCCAGGCAGATGAACTACTACTAGGTTCCTCCCTGCAGCTTCCCAGAGAAGTCCAAATGTTGAGCTGATACACTTGCTGAGCAACATGTTATACGTCTTAGCAGCTACTCATAAGCAGTAGCCAGTATGGTAACAGATCATATAACATTGTTTCACACTCTCATACACTCATACACACTCATTTCTCCTTACCCTGCTTGTATGTCCTACATGAGCATCCATACTTTAATCCTCACCTTAGGATATGTTTTCTAGAGAATCCAGGCTAAGACACAAAACTTTAGCTAACTAATAACAAATTTATTTTCAGAAATCTAAATGTATTAGTTTCCTGTGGCAACTTTAACAAATCATCACAAACTGAGTGTTTTTTTAAAAACCCAGAAATTTATTCTCTCACAGTTCTGGAGGCCAGAAATCCAAAACTGATGTGTCAGTAGGTCTGCACTCCCTCTGAAGCCTCTAGGAGAGAATCTCTTCCTTACCTCTTCCAGCTTCTGGTGGCTTCAAGAGTTCCTTGGCTTGTAGCCACATCACTCTAATCTCTGCTTCCATGGTCACATTGCCTCCTTCTCTTCAAAAATCCCTCTGCCTCTCTTGTAAACATACATATGACAGTATTTAGCACCCACCTGCATAATCCAGGATTAGCTCCTCCTCTCAAGATCATTAACTTAATCACATCCTTTGCCATATAAGGTAATATTCACAAGTCCAGAAATTAGGACCTGGACAGATCTGTTTGGAGGGCATAATTCACTCACTACATCATGAAAAAAAACTTGCTCATAGTCACAAATCAAATATATTTTAGGAAGTTGAAGTATTTTTCTAAACTAGGTACTTTTTGGAAATTATGCAGAACATGGAACGCATGTGACAGCATAATTAGATATACATTTATTCAAACAAAATGCAAAAATCAAGCACAAGAGAGTAAAGATTAAACAATGCAAAAGTTTTTATCCTGTTATTCATCTGCTTAAACATTAGGGTCATATCAACTGCTCCAGCATATGCACAGAAGACAATGACAGCCTTTGAAATGCAGAATAAGTGTTTAGAAGCGGTACTGGTTTGGAGGGAAAGAATTTCTAATTATTAGAGCGAAATCTTTTTAAAAAATAACTGCTTAGGGTTTGCCTTCTGCTTTATAGTTTTGTTTTGTTTTGTCTTGTTTTTTTTTTCTTTACACAAAAGGTTTTGGCTTCATTTCTGTCTTTTTTTAAAAAATGAGGAATGCTAGTATGAAGGGTTACTGGAGGGGAAGGGAAAGGAAAAGGAGGAGGCCGGCTCTGTAAAGTGAACAGCTGGGGTAAGCCTGATCTAAAGGTGGCTGCTAATATTACATTGTATGAGATCCCAGCGTGAATTCCAGCTGTGATCATGTACTCTGTTCTTCCATTGACAGTGTGTACAAAAGGAATCATTATCCTTTGCATATTTGAATTCCACATGCATTTTTATTCATTTGTCAGTGTCTTCAATTTTTCTTCTTCAATTTGCTTTATAAGAATAGGCTCCCTTCTCTGGGCTGGGGGAAAACATCCTGGCACAAAATAATATAATGTGTTTATATTTGAGTTTCTAAATATAATTCACACCATACCCATCTATCATGGTCTCATTTATCATTTATTCTTTGTACTGTATTTACAATTATGACATCCAGGAGAAAGGCAGGTTTTCTGACTCCTAAATGCCCATGGGTCTTTCCTTGTTCACTGAGCAGTTATAAATGAAATACATTTAACTCATTGGGTTGTAGGTTTTTGCAGTACAATTTTCAGTTTACATGTAAAGCTGGTTATCATTAGAAGCTGATAACAAATGATATAAGCAGAGTCATTTAGAAAATAAATGCTTCTACTTTGGTGATCTTTATATTAATTCATAATTTGATAAATACATTTTATGACTTAAGTTTCTTGCACTACCTAAAATGACTCCAATTATAGATATATCACCTTTTCCTAACACCCAGAACTCAAGTGTCAACAAGTTTGATTTTATAAAACAAGCATGTCTTTGTCTCTTCTTCCATTATTGACATGTAAAAGCCCCGCTGGGAGTGAGCCTCAGTGCTCTGGACCAATCTCACATAGGTCACTATGATCAGCCTTCCTGAATACCCCCCTGTTAGAGGCCTCTACATCTTTAGTAAATGGTCATATTATGATTATTATAGTAGTTCTACATTCAAAGAGAGTTCTGGGTATCTTTAGTGGTATACCTTGAGATTACATACATGTATATATATATATCTTCTCCAAGAACATGTAAGCCATTAGAAGACAAGGATTAAATTTTATTCAAATTTGAATTTGTCACAGTGTTCTCCATACAGTAGATACTTAAAATGTTTGTTACTGGACACATGGTTAGGAGATAGACAATGGAGGTTGGCTTAGCAACAATAACTGGAATGTTCAATTAATTCCTTACAAAAGATATCGGCTCATGAGATCCAAATTCATGCATCATTTCTAGAAGAAAATTTCTGCCAATATGACTCAAAACTTAAAATTATTTCTAACCTTTATGTAAAAATTATAAATGTATTCCAGGAAAATTAACAGACTATGGTGAATATGTAAGGACGTTCAGTTCAGGATTGTTAATAACAAATAAAAAACCCCTAAAAGTCCAATAATAAGGGACTGTTTAAAATATGGTGCCTGCCATCCATTAACTACTATGGACCCACAAAAATGATAAAAAATATACTCACTGACATGCAAAACAATTTAAAATTTTAGTGTGAAAGATGGTTGGCTACCAGAGTAAGGATTAATTTCTAAAGTAGGTGAAGAAATCAAGGCTTCCTGTGTGAAAACTGTATTAGTTAAATCAATTAGTGTAATCCGTTACATCCACAGCCTAAAGAAGAAAAATCATATGATCAATCTACAGATGCAGAAAAAGCATTTGACAAAATCAACACTCATTCTTGCTAAAAACTCTCAGCAAACTAGGAATTTACAGGAATTTCCTCAGCTTGATAAAGAGTATCTACAGAAAATCTACAGGTAGCATCATAGTTAATGGTAAGAAACTACAAAGTTTTCTCCTAGTTTCAGGAAAAAGGCAAGGATATCTCTCTCATCTCTCCCATTTGACATCTAGATTGGAAAGGAAGAAATAAAGCTGACTTTGTTCACAGATGTTATGATTGTCTATGTAGAAAATCCCAAAGAATCAATAAAAAATTTCTGAACTAATAACTGATTAGAGCACTGCAAGATTATAGGTTAATATACAAAAGGTAATTGCTTTCCTATGTGCCTGCAAAGAACAATTGGAATTTGAAACTAAGAATATAATATTTTATACATTACTACAAAAATTAAATACTTAGATATAAATCTTAAAAAATATGTACAAGATCTATATAAGGAAAACTACAAAACTCTGATGAAATTAATCAAAGATGATCATAATAAATGGAGAGATATTCCATGTTCATAGAAGGGAAGACTCAGTATGGTTAAGACATCACTCCTTCCCAATTTGATCTAGAGATTCAACACAATCTCAGTCAAAATCTCAGCAAGTTATTTTGTGAGTTAACTGATTCTAAGGTTTATATGGAAAGGCAAAAAAGCCCAGAATAGCCAACACAATATTAAATGAGAAGAACAAATTTGGAGGCCTGGAACTACCTGATCTTAATTGACTATAAAAATAAATTCCACATTCTTTAAAGGCAGACAACAAAATCCAGGTGCAAACAACCTGACATTCATAATGTACAGCATTTGATTTAAAAAAGACTAGATATACAAAGAAACAGAAAAGTGTCCTATAACCAGTGGGGAAAAATCAGTCAAAAGAATCAGATTCAGAAATGACATCAGATGGAATTAATAAGGACATTAAATAGCTATTATAAATATGTCCAAGGATTATTAGGAAAAATGAACATAATGAAAAGACATATTTAAAACATATAAAAAGAATTAAGCAGAACTTTTGAAGATGAAAAAAACAATGTAACAAATTTTTAGAAATCACTGAATGAGACTAACAGCAGATTATATCCTACAGAAGAAACATCAGTTAACTTTAATGCATAGCAATAAGATAGAGAGAGAAAAAAAAAAAAAAAAAAGTACAAAATGACCAAAGCATCAGTGATATGTGGGATAACATCAAGCATTCTAACATTACATGTAATTTAATTCCCAAAAGGGAGAGTGAGTAAAATATTTGAAGAAATACTGACAGAAATCTTTCTAAATTTGATAAGAAAGATAAACCCACAGATCCAAAAAGTTCAAAAAATTCCAAGCAGGATAAATACAAAAAGACCTACAACAAAGTACATCATGATCAAATTGCTAAAATCCAGTAATAAAGAGAAAACCTTAAGGGGATTCAAAGAAAAAAAGACACATTATATAGAGAGGATAAAAAACATAAGAATGATCATAGCATTCTCAAGAAAAATTCAAGCCAAAATACAATAGAATGGGATATTTACAGTGTTGAAAGAAAGATAAAACTGCCTACCTAGAATTCAATACCCAGTGAAAATATCTCTCAAAAAGGAAGGTTAAGAAGTCTCTTCCAGAGAGACAAAACCTGAGACAATGTGTCACCAACAGACAGGCACTATAAGAAATGGTGAAGCCAGTTCTCCAGCCTAAGAGAAAAGTAATATCAGATGGAAATTCCTATTTATACAATGAAATTGTGATCTCAGGAAATGGGTATTTGGGTAAACAAAACACTAGCAAACAGAATTCAACAGCACATTAAGAGGATCATTCGCCATGGTCAAGCGGGATTTATCCATGGGATACAAGGATGGTTCAACATATGTAAATCAAAAAACATGATGGGACTTTCCTGGTGGTCCAGCGGTTAAGACTTCCACTGCAGGGGGCACGAGTTCGATCCCTGGTCGGGCAACTAAGATCCTGCATGCCACACCACAATAACAAAATGAAGGATAAAAACCATATGTACATATCAATAGATACAGAAAAAGTATTTGACAAAATTCAGCATCCTTTCATGATAGAAATTCTCAACAAATTAGGTATAGAAGGAAAGTACCTCAATATAATAAAAGTCTTATGTGCAAGCCCACAGCTAACGACGTATTGAATCGTGAAAAGCTGAAAGCTTTCCGTTTAAGATCAAGATAAGGTGCACACTCTCACCACTTTTATTCAACATAGTAGCGGAAGTCCTAGCCAAAGAAGTCAGGTAAGAAAAAGAAATAAAAGGCATTCAAACTCGAAAGGAAGAAGTTAAATTATCTCTGTTTGCAGATGGCATGATCTTATATATAGAAAACCCTGAAGACTCCACCAAAAAGACTGTTAAAGCTAATGAAAGAGTCCAGTAAAGTTGCAGGAAACAAAATCAGCATACAACATACCTAGTGTATCTGTACGTTAACTAAAATTTATCCAAAAAAGAAATCAAGAAAACAGTGTCATTTATAATAGCATAAAAAAGAATAAAAACTTTGGAATAAATTTAACCAAGGAAGTTATAGATCTGTACACTGAAAATTATAAAACATTGATGAAAGAAATTGAAGACAAATAAATGGAAAGATACCTTGATATACATATATATATATATATATATATATACACTTGATATATATATATATATATATATATACTTGATATATATATAATGGAATATTATATTGTCCTGCCTTAAAAAGGAAGGAAATCTTGCCATTTGCTACAACATAGATGAAGCTGGGGGGACATTATGCTAAGTGAAATAAGCTAGATGTAGAAATACACTGTTTCTAAAATATTTCACCACCACTATCCTAATGTCATGGCAACCTGAGAATGGCTCTATAGGGTTATGGAAACATAACATTTGGTTTTCTAGATCTAGAGTAATTATTGTCAAGCGGAAATTTCTACTGCATGTTGCTAAATTCAGTAGTCGATTCTCACTTTATCTGAGCTCTTGGTAGCACTTGACAAGTTGATTAGCTTCCATATTTACCTCTACTTCACTGGTCACTTCTCCTTAAACTCTTTTGCTTTTGTTATCCCTGTATCTAAATGGTTGAGTGCCTTGGTTCTTAGACCCCTTCTCTACATGTAAATCCACATCTTTGGTTGTCTCATCAGTATTGTTGCTTGAAAGATAAACAAAACATTGAATTTCAGAGGTATATTCCCAATGAATACTCCACATCTCCAACTGTATGTTCAATAGAGATTTCAAACTTAACATGCCCCAAAATAACATCCCTGCTATGTCTCATCTCTCCAAACTGCTCCACTCACAGTTTCCCTCACTTTACTTAGTGGAAACGTCATTCTTTCAGTTGCTTATGCCAAATATCTTGCTTTATCCCACATCTGATCTGTCAGGAAATCCTATTGGCTCTACTGTTAAATACATTCTTTATCCAACTTCTCAACTGCCTCTCTTGCCAGTACCATCCTCTGTCATCCAGATTGTGACAGTAACCTCCTACATGTCCTTCCCGATTCCACCACTGCCCCTGCGATCTCTTATTCAGGCATAGCAGAGTAAAAACGTACATACTCTGTCCCACTCCTCTGACCTGGTCTCCTCCTATTTTCCAAACCTCTTTTCCAGTCACACTGGTTAACTAGCTGTTTTTCAAACATATTAGAAACACTCATTTCAGGAGATTTACTCTTCCTCCGGATCTGCATGGTTTGCTCCTTTATCTCCTTCTTTAATCAAATCCTCTCAGTCAGGCCTTTCCTGAAGCCTCTGTCTAAAACAGGAGGCTGACCCCACACCTTCTCAATCCTTAAGTACTCACTCCTTCGCTCTCATTTTAGTTCTTTCCAAGCACTTATCACCTTCTAATATATTTTTCAACTTACTTATTTCATTTATTATTTACCTCTATTTCTAAAATGTAAACTACATTATTTCAGGGATTCTTTTCTGTTTTGTTCACTGCTGTATTTTTGGCATCCTGAAGAGTGGCTCATTGTACACATTCAATAAATAAATAAATGCATGAGTGAATGAAGCTATTGCCAACAATATAGAATGATATTGTGTTTTCAATTCTTAATATAGTACCATAAATGGAGAGATTTATATTTTAGTTCTCATATCACTGCAAAATGATTTAAAATAAATGTCTTTTTTTCAATATTTGAGGATGTCACTTGTGTGATTGTTAGGTTTTAAGTTCTGAATAAAGATGAAGCAAAGTATCACTATTGAGTTCAAAACTTACCAAAAAATATGGAAATTTCTAATGGAATCACCATTGGTACTCAAGCCATCAGGACACAAGTGAGTTTTGCTACAGTAACACAATATGGCTCTTCCTTGTCAAGTCAGTTGCTGGTAACTTTTTTTCTTGTATTTTGAACCTGGCATATAAAGTAAAAGGTGGCTCAAAGGATTTTTTTTCCATGAGTACACAGCAGACATGGGTGCAATAAGACAGAAAGCAGACAGAAGGATAACAGTCAAGGGAAGTATCTCTGCTTCACAGACTTAATGTTTTACCCCCAGAACTATATTTAGAGGTCTCGCTTTAATTCTATAAAATAAAAAAGTCTTTACAGACAAAAGTATATGTCAGTATTCTACAGATTGCTTTAATGATTTGCATTGTCATAGCTATTAGTATATCTTCTCATGAACCCTCTTTTTAGCTTATTTTGGAAGTCAAAGAATTGACTACTTTTGGGGGTGGGGAGCGAGAGTCAGTTTGGGATTTAAATACACACAATCATACTTTTTTTAGTCTATCTAACAAGTTTGATAATATTTGTATTTGCCGGTGGTGTAGCAGGCAAGATAAAATCAGCAATTATCCTCTTACCTTCTATAACAAACATCAACACTTCTGATGTAAACAGGTTGGTTTCAAAATGTCCTCTTTGAACCTGAGGGTTTCCGGCTTAAAAAGTAAACTCTTGTTTATTTGGCTTTTTAAAAAGCTCATCTCCTTACTGCCCCAATATGTCTGCATTTAATCTTCAAAAAGTCTAAACAAAATGGCTTGCCTTAAACAAATATGTCTATTCTATCTAAATCCATTCAGTAGGCTATATTTTCTTTTGTGAAGAATAACTTTATGTTTTCTCTAGAACCAAAGCTTTTTTTTATTCTGAGTATAAACCTGGTATCTCTGAGGACAATTAAGAAAATTAAACCTAAAAAAGTTAATATGCAAGACTTTTTACCTTCATGGATCCAATAATTTTATTAAGCCCCCTAGCTCATTTCCTTTATGCGTATTTCTTCTGAAGAAAGTAGTTTTTGAGCTAAAGGAGGAGTATAAATGTCATACTCTGCAATTTTGGTGGTAGTAAAATTCCAGGTTATCGATTTGTTAATTAACTGGATTGCATTAAATTAGTTTTTTAAAAGCTTACTGGTGGAATCTGCATTAAAGTGAATGTTCATGGTGTCACACTGAGTACCCAGAGAACAAAATTTCAACCTTCCTTTTCCCACACAGGCCTGGTTGCTAGAACTGGGTTTCAGACCTAGGCTCAGGTCTCTTAATGCTGGTCAGTTGCCCTGTAATATTCTTCACTTTCTTCTCCACAGCTGAGTCCCTGTTCACTGGTTGAGGTGCTGGAGTCCTGATTAATTTTTGCTAAGCTCCCCAGAGATAGAGCTTGTTTCCTGCATCCCTGGTCTTCTGCTAGGCTTTTTGCCACATGTGGATGAAATTGACAACGATGGTTACGGGGTCACTAGACTCCAAATATTAACTGATATCAGAATGCTTTTGTGTCTTTATCAGTTCATAGATTAAACACCTTTTCAGAATTAGCATGGAGAATATTATACTCTTCGTATACTATGTTTAACACACCCTGCCATCCTCTCTAGAACTATCCATGATAGCTGAGTGAGTGTTCCCAGTTTTCCTCCTCCCTTGTTGAGGAGGTCTTTGGCCTCCACGCTTCTCCCTATGTTGCTAGGATACAACATTCCAGATTTGCTGAATCTTACAATAATGGCCATACGTCTCAGTCCTACCCAGAGACATGCCAGGCTTGGTACTCCTCATGCAACTATTCTTCAAAGAGCCTTTGTTTGGCTGGCTTCTCTTCCTCTTTTCACCCAGTATGTTGGTGGTTTTCAGGTTTCTGCCTTTGGCCTCTTTTCATTCTTCTTTGGTGACTGTATCTACTCCTATGATTTTAATGACATTGTAACTGCCAAGTCTTCATCTTTAGTCTAGATCTTGCTCATGTGCTTCAGATATATTTAACCAATTGGCTATAGACAACTCTGCCTGTATTTCTACCCCACCGATGCAGTTCCCTGAATTCAATGCTATTTCACTTTTCTGAGCCACGTACATGTTGATTTTTCTACTGCAAGTGCACCCCTCCATTGTTTCAACATACAATGCAAAGGCCATGTCTTTTGTAAAACTCTCCTAAATCTTATTGCTACACCCTTTTGTTCAAGCTGGTAAAGAATATTGCAGTTGAGGATGAGTAGTTTTAAACAGTCATGGGATGGGGAGGAATTCCTACATAACAGATAGAAACTGAGTGTGGACAACCTTGTGGAACTATTATTTATGCTGAGGCAAAGATAATTTCGCTCATATTTTACCATTGCTTTTGGTAATAACTACTAGACCTTAGTGATAACGTTAGTAATAAGTAAGAATTTATTGAACTGAATTATAGGAAATAGAACGGTTAGAAACCCAATCGACTACCAATATTTTGTAAATGTGATTCATTTTTATATTGTAACATATTGGATTTATAAAGTTTTACTCTATTGTTTATGAAATTGTATATTTATTAGAAAGAAGAACAAAAATTATTTAAATATATACTATAAGAACACTGTTAGCAAAATAGCTATACATAAAAAACTCATACATTTTGTAAAATATAAAAAGGTCCAGTCATATTCTTTGCAATATTTAGGACAGCAGCAGAATTGACTTGGCCAGCTGGCTCTAATTTAAGAAAATTATATTTTCATCTTCAGCTCTAGTAACAATGAATATTGTTTTCTCAGCTGTGGGGCACAACACATAATTTTACTACCAATAGAAACCTGGAATCCAATAATAATCATGGCCAAAAGTAACGACATGATGACACAACAAAAGAACATAGGTCTAGGTTTGATATCTTCATTGGAAATGATAGCAACTGGCACCACGGTACCTGATCGTAATGCAGTTATTTGTGATTTCACTGTAATGTTTAAGGTCAGTGAATATACAAATTGGTAACAAACATGCATGAAACAACTAATCCTAGAGGGCAGCATGGTATAGTAGAATGAGCCAGACCTGAGAATTAGGAATCCCAGAAGCCAATGTTAAGGTTTTTACCAAATATATCTTAAGCCATGTCACTTATCTTCTTTAGCCCTCAGTTATTACATCTGTAAAAAATGTCTGTTCTAAAACTTTAGGTCACCTCTAGCTCTGAAATTCTTTTATTTTTAGACAACATCAACAGGGAGCCAAGGCATGAAGCTGCCGGAAAGTGGAAGGCAAATTTAATGTAATTTTCTAAATTCACCTGTCTGCTCTTGCATTTTTTTACAATCTCCTAAGAGGTTAGGAATATGAGAAAATCAAAGACTAAAAGGAAGGGGAAACTCAGGGGAGGAGACTTGCATGTTCTTTTAAGTATTTGGAGCTTCACGGCCAAATCATATTTGATTGGGCACATTTGCATGGGAAGTTATCATCACTGCCACAATAAGAAGAACACTGGTAGGCTCCAGTCACTCTGCCATTCTTCATTCTTCCCCATCAGGGACAGACATTTATCACCTCATGCCTGAGATTATAAACAGCCACGTCTCTATAGAACCATTATGGGCTAGTTGTTTTACTACTGTCTCTCCACTCCAGATTCACCCTTCCAGACCCTTTTTTGTGATACTGGGGTTTGGGACTGTGGAAACTATGTTTCTTCTTTGCCAATAGGGAGCACTAGACGGAGAATGGAAAACGAGAGGGGTAAAGGGATTTTTTTTTCTGTTTTCTTGCTATTCCCATCAGCATTCCCTCAGCAATATACTTTGTTCCAACAGTAGCAATGGGTTCCAACTCTAGGTTCTTTTGGTAATCTCAGAACCAGTCCCATACAGCTGCTTCCAAAGTACCCCCAGAAGCTATGCACATCCCTCCTCAGAGCTTTGAGCTCCAGTTCTTCAAAGCTGCTAGCTCTGGCAATTCTATATTCTCTTTTTTATTCCCTAAGCCCAAGAAGTGCTGCTTCCTACAGTTGTCTTCCTTATATTTCCTCAGTGTTTCATTCTGTTCTTTTATTCTTGCAACACCTGTGTAGTACCTTCCTGCATTAAATTCCCACTCTTGAAATACCTAGTATGGTTTTTGTGTTCCAGACTTGACTCTTGCTCGTATACCATCTGTGATTTGAAAATTATGTTTATTTGACAGCTATTTTTCACCACAAACAGCACCTTCAATAGAGATGAATGAATGGACATTCCCACTACCAACCTCAGAAGACTCATAAGGGTAATGATCACATGCCCTTTCATTAGCACTCATAACATTTATCAGTATTATTATTCCAAACTATTAATGTTCATGACTAACGAATTTAGATCTCTTCAAACGTCATCTCTCAAAACCTACTGTAGTCACCATAACAAACTTTACTGAGGGGAAAAGATGAAGGCACAGTACTGTAGATTTGTCTAAGGCTTCAGAACCACTGAGTGTAAGAGTGAGAAATCTAACTACATTTCTGGAATCCTGGATTGAACCATATCAGATTGCTTCAAAAAGTTAAGAATTTTATAATAAAGTTCAGGGAAGCATTTTTCAATTTTTCCTGACAATATGGGAACAAATTTCAGTATAACTAGTAATATTAATTTGCATGTACACAGTACTGTACAGTTAACAATGCACTTTCACAACCCTCTTCCATTGATTTTATCTCGCAACTCTAGGATGTTGACAATGTAGAATTGTTATCTGCATTTACAGAAACTGACACTACAAGAGGTGAAACTGACTTACTCAAGATCACCCACTAATGAGTAGATAAATGCCAACCCATATAAGAAACAAGTAAATAGCTCTATCTATCCCCAATCCAACAATCTCTAATAATATTAAACTGCCTAGTTATTATCATGTATGTTCATGCAAACATTAATGTAACTAATTTTATTCTCTTTATAAAAAAATAAAATACCCATCAACACTTACAGGAGCCATCAGAAGATGATTGTATTTTTCACTGAATCATTTCATAATTGATAATATTTTAACTTGCCAAAAGCGAAAAACTTCAACTGAGTCAAAATTACCATAATGGACAGTAAGGGAAAAAGTTACTCTGATGTTGTAAGAAATCATTATTAAGCAAAACAAGTAACGAAAGCAAACCAAGTTTTACCAAATCCTTTTAGAAAGTAACCTTCCTATGTTATTAGCATCTGAAAGAAAACCAGGATTTTGCTCTAAGCAGCAGATTCAAAGTTAATGTGCTAAGGATACTGCCTCTTTGTAATTCATTCAATAATACAATACTTTATTGAATAAAGAGAGCCATTTAGTCTTTACATACTGAGCAATTGTTCATCTGCAAAAATGTTAGAATGACAAAAAAGCAAAGGAGCAAGTTACAAAGGATTTCCAGTTTCTTAGATAAGACCTTAAAGCAATATATAATATCATACAGAAATATATATATATATATATATATATATATATATATATATATATATATATATATAATGGCAAAGTCATACTGTTCCCAATTCAATAGTGAAAGCTAAATCTGGAAGGCTTCTGAGTTCGTATTTTTGGGAATTCAGTATGACTGTTTAAGAGTAGATTCAGGTCAAGTATCAGCCATGAAATTTTATTTCAAGCCATTGTCTGTGATAAGAAACAGGATTAGGAAGAAAAAATTAATCTTATCTTACTATTTTGAACCATGTTGATAGTCTAAGTAAATGAAAGTAACAGTCAACACCTGTGGTAACTACAGGTGCCTTCAAGAGGGTGATTTAACATTGTGTATTTTGTCTGCTGTAGTTGATCCTGTGATTCACAGACAGTGTGACTATGCACAAGATTTCCAGCCCTGAGTGAATCTGAGGCTCAAAGTGGCCCAGGGCCTTTAATTTTGAGCCTTTGCTAGTGCATCTTCAAGTCTCCACCACTATATACCCTGCCTCTCCATGCCACAAGCCCATTGCAGTATGCTGGGGCCCAATCCAGGATGGGAGGGTCCCTTATCAACACTCGATTTAGGAGTATGACCATGAGAAATCCACTTCTTCCTCCCCTATGCATGCCTTACCTGGTTTTAAAACCTCTGCTAACTGGAAAATCAGAAGCAGTTCCTCCTTTCTGGATTCTGTAGGCAGGGAGACACCGCTGAGAAAAAACTGGAAATCTCCCATAAGATTCTAACAAATCTACTTGGTGTGGGCTTTGGAAATGACCATAAGTATTGTTTAAAAAAGAAAAGAAACAACAGGCCCCACAACAGTCTCTTGTGCTAAGCCCCATGTCAGCAAACCAAGATTTAATACCTAATCTAATTGTAGTTTCAGCCTCTTGCAGGAATGTCAATCATTCCTTTAATCAGTCAATCTGGAATTACGTGATTAGCACCAGTAAGGTAATCTGCATGAGGGATCCCCCCCACCTTCCTCAATAAAAGTGGAGCCTTTAAAAAAAAATAGGACTATATATTGACCTGTTTAGAGTTAATGAGAAAAGATGTTAGAAGAAAGTGAGACCAGGAGGTTCACAAAGAAATTAATGAAAGGGTAACATTTTAAATTTGTTTAGCTCACACCAAACTCTAGGATAGGCCTTTCTCAGCTTTATCCCCCCTCTAATATTAGAATCAGGTTATCCTTCAAAATAACAGCTCTCAAATCCTAGGTCTGAGAATAAGGCCCATGGTGCTAAATACTTGGTGTGGGTGTGTGGGTATTGGAGGAGGTGAGTAGGGACTAGAGAATGGGGAGCAGTTTCTTAACTGCTTAGGTTATCAGGAAAACATGTAGATATAGGTGAGCCAGACACAACTTTGGAATATCTACTTATCCTAAGGGATACAAGATGTACCCTCCCACACACAAGATTCAGCAGCTTGACTTTTACGTCTTCAACTTGGGGTTGGAGTTTTTCTTCTGAAGATGAATTTTTACCAAGTGAAAAATTTCAAGGTGGCTATGAACTATTTCCCTGTTGCCAGGAGGGCCCGCATCCTAGGGGCTGTGGATTTAGAGGCTCTGTGATAAGGTCATACCAGGTAGACTTGGGTAGAACAAGAGAAAGAACATGAAAAGGAAGGTTTTGGAACTCAGGTAGTCAATGATAATAGCAAGAACAATAAAAACATCTAATCTCACTACTCTTTATCAGGTTCTGTTCTTTTCTAGGCATAGTGCTAAGTACTTTAGGTACATTTATTACATTATTCAATCTTCACAACCCTTAGGGAAGATTTTTGTATCTCCGTTTTACAGATGAGGAAGCAGTGGCCCAGACTCTTAAAAATCACATAAACAGCAAGTTGCAGAGCTGGGATTTGAACCCAGTTATCTCCAGCCAATGCCGTTAACCTGTACTTCGACTTCAGTACTTGTCACCTCCAAGACAGTGTCAAGACAAAATGGGGGTGAGCGGATGTTGCTGAGAAGTAAGTTGAGGTCATAAATGGGGGCAGCTGAAAGTGACATTGACAGTTGAACGAGTAGCAAGATTTATAATAATAAAGGAAAGAGAGCCAAATGTAAAATGCATGTGGTGGGGAAAATACATTAATTTGGCAAAGCTTGGTCTTGAGGGAGGAACTGGCTCCCTTTTATGCAAATCCCACGTGTACCCATGGTGGGCTCTTAGAAGCTGCCACACTAAACTAGATATGATGAAGCAATATTCACAATTACTCAAAATTGTTGATGAGAGTGTTGCTTCCAGAAAGACTCAAATCATAAAACAATATTTCTACGTTCCTCAGAAATTGATTTGCAAATAATTGTCCTGAGATACTTTTATGAGGGAGAGTCTAATTTGTTCCCATTTGTATTATGTAAATGTGCATATTGTAAAAATATTAGTGGCTCTTTCTGTTCAAGCTCTTTGACTTATACCCTTAAGGAAAAATTAAACTGTACCAGCTCCTTTTGTACCAGGTATTTTGTTTTTGCCCTTAATGCTAGCAACTATCTACTTAGAGGAAATCTTGTAATTCAGCCATCCTTTAGCCATTAAAGGATAAAGTCACTTTTTTTGTTGTTGTTGAGATGTTTAAATGTATTACTTTTTAATGTATTATTTATTTATTACATTAAATGTATTATTTAATGTAAAAAATAAATAATGTATTATTTAATGTAAAATAAATAATGTATTATTTATTTTAGCTTTATTTATTATAGCTTCTGGATTTACTTTTCATTCTTCCATTTCATTAGCTTTTGAAGTGAATTGCCATGTTTCTTATTACAATCATCCATCTAAGTCAAGTACATTTTGGGGGTGGATTCAGCAAGATTGTAACTACTAACACCTGGAATTTTCATACATTAAAAAATATCTCTATCAGAAGTCATAGGTATTTCAAGATTAATTCTATCCTTTCTTCTCTGCTGACCTCTTGGCCTAAGGCCCGGGGGCTATGCATTGTTATAAAGAAGTTCAAGGGACGGCAGCTTCAAGTACCATGTTCAGAATGTGATTCAGTCAGGGCATAAGGTAATATTTACTCCAGGTGTTAATGATCACAATCCACAAAAGTAAAAAATTGTTCCACTTTATCTCTCCTCAGATATAACACACAAAAATGACTGGTGAAACTAGCCACTCTCTAATAACAGCTTCCAGAGGTCATAGAGAGATGAAATTGTCACTGTGATGGGCACACTGTGGGGCAAGGCCACTCTCAAAGACACTTGTGTTTTTTCTTAGTATTATGATGGGAAACTGCTCGCCATTCACAGCCCTGAGGAAAGCTTCTCCAAAGAAACAAATTTCTCTGTGACTCTGAGTAAACATATGACAACAATATTATACATTCCAGGACAATACCTGTTGTAAGTAATTTCTTTGGACCACAGTATATTGCCACCAGTCTAATTTAAATTTTCTCTGGTACTGCAATTATTTACCCAGTTACCTTGGGTATAACTGAGACAGCCACTTATCTGTGTGAAGCAGCCTGGTGAACCCAGACTAGAAGGAGAGAGTCCAGTGTAAGAAACTGACAATGCCCCACAATCAAAGCTCTATTCGGGCTACTCTTGCCTTTTGAGGACTGTATTCTGTCTATAAAATGTGTACCTCCCAGGGCCTCTTGACTTCTGAGATGGCCCACACTCTGTCTATGGAGTGTGTATCATCCTAAATAAACCTGCTTTCCCACTTAGTTGTCAGGGCAGAGCCCCCTTGCCTGCCCACTTGTATCCCTCACAAGCATCCTATATTAATAAAAAAGCAAAACCAAAAAACTCTGTTTGGACCAGCCTTGGACCAGCCTTTGGACCAGCCTTCCACACTGCACAGCTAGCTTCAGAGCATGAAGAGCAATATGACATTTCAAACTTCTCTGTTTCCTTGAGTTTCCATTTGCCATTGACACTTAAGCTAGAAAGGAAGGGGGCTGAAACCAGGGAAATCTATGGAATAAGGTTCAGGGCTTTCTAACTTTGCAGTATAAGAAGCTCCAGTGGCTAATGTGGTTAAAGCAATCATTCCAGAATATGGATCCTATGCTAAGAAATGCTAGGAATGAAACTTTACAGACGTGACGAAAGATTTCTTCTGGTCCTTAATTGTTCATGAGAAAATCCTGGGAATAGCAAAGCAAAGGGTAGAGTGTATAGGATGTAGAAATCCCCAGACCAAGTTCTGGAAGAGAGTTCTACACTCTTCTTATTCAGCTCTTCCTGCCAAATCACATACAGTATTGCTCTCTTTCTTGTTTTCTAATTTGTCTGCTTTGAGAAAGGAGTTAGAGCTCACTCATAATTAAAAGTAATATAACAACCTAAGGAATATCTCTCTCTCTCTCTCTCTCTCTCTCTCTCTCTCATATACACATACACTGAGATATACAGCATTTGTATAGGTAAAGCTATAAGCTAAAGCAATAAAACCGTTATGGTAGAAGCTACAGTGACAAAAACTTTTATGATAGAATCATGTATTGAAAAGAAATAACAGAGTTACCGTGTACGTAGTGGTGAAGGCAGGGGAGAGAGGGAGGGGCCCCTGAAATCACATTATATTACGCTCTATCTTTAGAAGAGTAATTGCAGAAAAGTTTATTTCAGCCTTGAATCTTCTTTTTTCACTTAGTAAGCATCTGTTTATTAGTCTTTTATTCCTGACCTGTAAAATCTTGAGGATAGGGAAATGGATCTGTCATATCCCTATATCCCCAATGATTAGGACAATGTCAGAACAAAATAGGTCATAGTAAAATTCTGTTGAGTGAAACGTAAATGACTAAATTAAATTTTCAACCAGAAATATGACTATCATTGAAATGATAAGAAGGAAACTATTCTCAAGCCTAGTGGATATTAAATGGTATCATCCTTCTGTATTTTCTTTGTTTATTTGTTTTCCTTTGTTTTTACTGTAGAGTGCCAAGGTCTAGCTTCTTACTGCTTAGCATGATGTAGATTGGCCACAGTAGAAAGGAAGAGGTCAAAAGGCATTGAGAGGAACATCCACTGCAGATCAGAGATTAGACCAAGAGACAGAGAGATCTACTTGTTTCATTCACATGTGAATCATCTCTAGTCTCTGTACATCAGATAAAATATCACAATTCTCATTCATACAGTAGGAGATCAAATTTACATAAGTACATTATAGGTATGCATATACCTAGAGACCCAAAGTCTGTGTTCACAGCATCAATTGTACCACTGTGGTGAGCTGTCTGCATAAATATATTTCTGAAAAACAAAACCATAGCTCAACATGACATCAAATAGGAGAAAAAAAGAAAATTAATTTAGAGGCAATTAAGAAAATAATGCTATTGACTCACATTTGAAGAACATGTTTTGTCTGATTAAAATTGCATAAGGCACTGAAAATCAGGAACATAATCCTGCTTGCTTCAGGAGTCCCAATTGCCTGCCCGCTTTATTTCAATTCCCACCTCTCTCTGCAAAGACAAGCTACTGGAAACTTCCACTTTTATTCCCTATGGTTTGAAACACTTCGAAAGCTATGGGTTTTTGAAACCTCAGTGTAAAATACTGTCATTCACCACAACAGAATTCATCTTTTGACAGCCTTATAACTGAGTAACACTGACATAAAATCATGTGTTGGATATTGCACTTCATTTATATCTGGGCTCATTATCATTTTGCTCTTTTGGAAAAGATTTTCAGCATCTCTTCTGATGCAAACAGTGACTCTGGATATTGAGGCAGATGCAACAGAGCTCTAGATATGAATCTTGACTGGCATTCAGCAGTTGGCTCTGCCATGGGAGGAAATCGGGGGAGGGCCTTGCTTTCCTCTGTAGAAGTAGATGAGCTTTTCCCAGGAATACTAACAGAGCAGGCTCAGCCTGTCTCCAGTCCTGCGGCACTCAGAGGAAAATATTGCAGCTACCACACTCCTGGGTTCTTGATTCAGGGAATGGATTCCACCCACAGAGTTCCTTGGCTGTGTTTGATCAAAGAAGATTAAATAGAACCAAGAGGAGTCTCTCTGTACATCTCTGTGCTTGGGGAAAATGAACCTTACTCTAAAGGACAATGAGATTCATTGAATCTAATAAGCCCAGAGAGAACTGATCTGCTTAAGTAACATCCTCCCTATCTGTATAGAGGGAGGTTAATAGATTTAATATCGGTACAGAAGCTTTGTGAATATGGCACCTCCCTGCTCAAACCCATAGAAGGGTGGGTTTTTTCTATCCTAACTACGTTCTATGTTGGCCTAAGACTTGAGATACTCCTCTGTCTAATTCCTACAGAAAATAGAGAGGTCTCTTGCCCTAGACTGCAGATCCTCTTTCCAGCCATCCTGTACAGATTGGAGGAACGCACAGGATTGTCAGTGAGAGGAGAGCCCAACATATGGGAGTAACGTTATCTCAGCTGCTTCCAGACTTTCCTGGTCATAGTCTTAAATCTTCCATGAGATACAAACCCAAGTTTAACCTTTAAAAAATTAAACTGTGTAGATTTCATATAACTTTAGGTATACTTTATTTTTTAATAAAACAGAAAATAATAGCAGAATTATTCAAAATGATGTTCATAATGATAGCTAAATTTTGGTGTGTCTCTAGGATATACTTAGACTGTACTATGTTCTGTCAATATATTGTCTCAATTAGCCTTACCAACAAGCCTATGGAGTAGTTTCGTTTATTGTCCTTCTTTTATAGATGAAGAAACTGAGACTCTGAGAGGTTTAAGTTACTTGCCCAAGGTCACCAGCCTGGTAGAGGGTAGAGCTGTGTTTCTAACTTAGAGCTAGAAATAATCTTAGAGATCATCAAATTCAGGGCTCAGCAAACTTGTTCTGTAAAGGACCAGATCATAAGAATTTCAGGCTTTGTGTTGTAACTGCTGCACTCTGCTACTGCAGCATGAAAGGAGCCATAACCAATAAACACACAAGTGGGAATGGCTGTGTTGCAATACGTCCAAAACAGGTGGTGGTCTGGATTTGGCCCACAGGCTGTAGTTTGCTGACTCCTAATCTAGTCCATATTACCCATTTTATATGTGAGAAAACTGAGGCCCAAAAGGGTGAGAGCATTTATACTGCTATTATTAGAAACAGGATGATAGGTCTGGTGGGTCTCAGTCCTATAATCTTTTCATTATGCCAAATTCAAGAGGTTTCACCAATTAATATGGTAACAAATTGTAATATCCTGTATTAAAACAAAGGCAAAATTCACTTGAAACTGTGATGGTCCCTTATAGATCTTTTTGTTCAATAAAGGCTGATTTTGAAGTGAGACTTATCTCCCTTATCTGGTTTGTATTGATGTGGTAGGCACAGCTCCAAGATCAAGCAGAAAAATCCAAAACACATCTCATTAAGTCAAATGAGGAATTAGGGGAGGCCGGTGCTCAAATTGTGACAGACAAGATGATGAAGCCAGCTGAATAGTCTCACCAACACGTATGCCGAAATTCGATTGTGAGGAAAACAAGACACAAGCCCTTAACTCAGCTCCTTACCCCTTACAGTAGCTAACTAGAATTTTCTCCAAGGCTTCACGTAAACCTGTTAATACATTCCCTAATTGAAAAGGGCATATTTCCCTCCCACTACCTCTATTGTCAAAATTCACAGCCTCTGAAATTTCACTGGAAATGCAATTCATCACAAAATTGAGTAACGATTGTTCCAAGTTCTGATGCCTTGGAACAGTTTTTTATTAAATTTAACTTAAAATGTTTTAAATAAGAAAGTCACCAAGAAAAAAAATTAAGATTGGGTTTTATCAAAGAGGTGGCAAGGATTTGATCTCTGACTGATGAAATGAGACCTTTAACAGTAATAGTAACTAATAAGAAGAATATTAACAGTTAACATTTACTAAGTCTTTGTTGTATGCCAGACTGTATCCTAAAGATTTTATATTTAGTCCTCAACACCACAGATGAAGACACAGAGGTTCAGAGAGGTCAAGCAAAATGTTTGCCCACAGTTGTATGAATTGTAAGTTGGCAAGACTGGAACCCAGGCAGCTGACCTGAGAGTCCGAGCGAGCGACCGATCTCCAGTGCCTGCACCCCAGAGCCAGGTTCCCGAGATTCATGTCCTGTGCACCCTCCCAACCCTGTGGGTGACTGGGTGACTTTGAGCCTGTCAAATTCTCTGAGTCTTAGTTTCCTTATCTATGAGACAAGCATAATTTATGTACCTTCTTACAGTATTTGTGTATATATATCCACGCTTAGCAACGCACCAACTTAAATTCCCAGGATTATTATTATAAGTATCAATATTATTACATTTCTTTAAATAGATAAACATTCCCTCAAACTCTTAGGGCCAAACAGACCTGGGTTTAAATTCTAACTCCACAATTGACCAGCTATGTGATTTCAAGTTAGATAGTTAAATGTTCTGATCCTCAATCAGTTTCTTCTTCTTTAAAATGGGGATAAAAATACTGATTTCACGGAGTTCACATAGAGATACAAAGAGGTGATGCCTTCAGGGTCCTTATCACAGGGCCAGAGAAGGTGTTGGGAAATTATCAATCACCCTCAGCCTTGCCCCACCCTCCTGGCTCCTTTCTGGCTGTGAGAATATCACAGCCTTCAAAGCTCTGCTCTGCTAGACCTCAGGCACTGTCCTGGGCACGAACTTGAAACAGCTAATGGGGTTCTCACCTCTCACCAAGGATAGAGTCTAGTGGGAGAGAAACACAAGGAAATAACAGTAATTACAGAAAGTAAACACAGGATGACAGGGAAGCACCGAACCCATGGGTTAGGTATGGGACCAACAGAGTGTCTCAGAAACACTCTGAGAATTAGTAACCATTAGCAAGGCAAGAGAAATTTTGTAAATGCCCCAGGCAGAAGGAAAGCATAAGAGAAAGCCCTGAGGCATATAAAGTAGGACATTCCAGAAACTGAGATCCATTTTCAGTATGGCTGGAGCCTCGAGTTCTAGAGAGAGAACCTAAGAGGTTCTTAGAGAACCTAAGAGGCTGCAGAAGGAGGGCCTGGAAAAATCACCCATTCCCTGAAGGGATTTTCAGTGGGGTGGGATAGGCTGATATCCTCAGATTGGCATTTTTAGAAAGATTATTCCAGGTGTGCCTTCTTGGGTTCTACTGCACCCTACAATGTTATATCCTCACTCTGAATAATCACAACTCCGAAAATTTGTGCCATTCACTTACCATATAGTCACATAGAGTTTATCATTTTAGTTATAAACATTCTATGTATATTTTTGCGCTTTACTTCTTTATATCTTTCACAGAGCTCTACACACTAAGTACTCAAAATTGTTGGCCTGTCCCGTCACTTCCTAAAGCCAGGGCCATTGTCTTATAGTCCTTTTATATCCTCCACAGTATCGAGCAGGTATATAGCTGAGTAATGAATAGTTTTAAACTAACTGGGGAAAAAAATGGCGTTTGTCTTCTTCATTCAAAGCTGCCCTCAACCCACTTTGTTTCTGGTAGTTCTGAATATATAATCTAAAAGGGAAACCCTTTTAGTAAATAGACTTTTAAGTAAATAGACAACACAAGCACATTCCTCACACATATACTATCTTCACTGCCAGCTAAGATGTCCTTATTATTCAATTATTTCTCATCATTATGATTTCAGAAATTCATAAAAGCTTGAAGCCCATTAGCACAGAAAGCAATCAAATAAAGAGGGGGACGTGTGCCAGCAGGAAATCATGATGCAGGCAGGCAATCTTCTTAACAAAAACAAAGAGTGTGACAGATCCTAGTCTGCCCATGAATCTGGATGGAGGCAGCCCCCTCCATGCAGAGCAGGTACCTATGACAGCTCAGGGAACAAAGTGGCCAATTTCATCACATGTTAGAGAAACACTGCCCAGGCAGGTAGGTGAAAGGGCTGGTCGGTTACCACTAAAGGGGTTAATTAAAACATTCCACGGAGATGGTGACAACAGTTGACATTTGGTTGCCTGCTTGAAACCGTACAGAAACAATGCTGAAGAAAGGAGTTTCATCCTGTGTGAGAGCCATGAATTGCCCAATTCTGGTGCCCTAGTGCCACTTCCTAAAGCAGTTCAATGGAGAAAATGGAAGTGATGCTTTTGTAAGCCAGCTCTTCAATGATGTATAAAATTCCTATTTTCCTCCAAATAGTCCTCTGATTTAATAGGTAACTTGAATGTCTCTTCAATGACTCATAGCAATGTTAAAAGTAAGTCACTCTGAACATCAGCTGGAGAGATACGAGTGTTAGCTCTGAGGTCTGAAAACATGACACACCAGCTACAGATGGTGAGAACACAGTCAGATAAGAAACTCATTCCAGGTTTTGTGTTAAAAAAGGAAGAAAGTCATTAAGCTGCCTCAAACTAACATCACTGTGACCATAAGGAAGTGGGTATTCTTTAAGAAAAGAGGGCCACAAAATATTTTATGCATATTTTTAACAATGACTCTCCTTAAAAAGACACATTCCTAGGAGCAATCAGTAGTCAGTGAGAAACTCTGTGACCATAAATCAAAACTGTTATTAAGACCCTATTAGTCTCAAAGGAATTGCCCTTGGAGTGGTAAACCCTGCTGGGATGTCTGTTAGTGAGTCAGCTTGGGTGTCTTGAAGCCCAGGAATAATTTCTGGGAGAGGACAAGAACTAACCATGTTGATAATCTTCATGGATTTAGAGTTCAGTTTTCAGTAAGTTAGTAAATGAGAGTGAGAGAGAGAGAGAGAGCTTTGCCTGGTGCAGATAAGGCTGTAGTCCCGGAGTGCACCTTTGAGTATAGACTACACCCCCAGGCAGTGTGCCCATTTAATGGAGATGGGGTTTGAAGGATGGTAACATCTCGTGATAAAGATACTGATAATAATTATCATAATCATAGCAGCAATCACCCACTGGTTATCTGTATTTAGTCATGCCCTATACTTCTTATATTATATGACCTCTTATTCTCACAAGAACCCGCAGTTTAAATGACATCACCTTCACTGATAGTCACAAAGGCCAAGATTCATCAGTTCCTCTTTCTGACAAATTTCTTTCTAAAAACATATACTCTGAAAATGGCAAGGGGATTTAACAGAGCTCGTGGAGACCTAAATAGCCTCATGCCATACAGAGACGATCTCAGTGACATCTTCTGGGCATTGATGGGTTCTATTTGGACACCTAACTGGGTGGACCTTCCATCCGCATATTAAAGGTCAACATAGTAAATTGTTTCCATTCCTCATATGGCAACAAATTGGACACCACTGTTTTTAAATGCCCTGTCCGAGGTCCAAGGCAGTTGTAAGGTAAGAATCTATTTGCTCTACTGGGATTTTGGCTAGAACATAAATCCTGTTCACTTCCCTTCAAAACTTCGAGGTTTGGGTATCACTAAACTTCTGAATGAGCAAATCGCTCAAATACTCTCTATTTGAAGTTGTTCTACTCTAAATCCCACCAGCTTTTTACAAATTGTATCTAGCCTTCAATGTCAAACTTCCTTCCATTTCCTCCTCTCTGGCCATTGATTTTCCTTTTTTCTGTCTGCAGTCCCATGGCATATGCTATCTATATTTGCTTTGTCCAATTCATAGCCACCAGCCTCATATGGCTATTGAGCACTTGAAATGTGGTTGGTTTGAACTGAGATTTCTGTGAGTGTAAAACATACACTGGATTTTGAAGACAAAGTGAAAAAGGAATGTAAAATAAATCAATAATATATATAAACATATCAATCATTTTGATTACATATTAAAGTGATATTTTTTACACATTGGATTAAGTCAAAATAGTACTACAATTAATTTCAACCACTTCTTTTTACTTTTTTAATATGACCACTAGAAAAGTTAAAGTTACATATGTGGCTCACATTTCTAGCTCAAGTTATACTTCTATTGGACAATGTTGAACTATACCTTTCCAACTCAAAGTACAGTTCACAGGCTAGCATCATTTGACCTGGGAGTTTGTTATAAATGCAGAATCTCAGAATCACTAACCATCTAGTGGTAAATGCCACTAATTTTGACACCTTCAGTATGACAGTATACCTGTTACATCTCAACAAGATGCATTTTGGAGTAAGACAAAAATTTGTATTTCTTGTATTAATTCTCATAGTACCTATAAAAGAAATAGACACCTAAGACACACTGAATATATTACTTAACAAGTTAAAAATTATTCTTTATGAAGTCAGATGTTTCTACCATTTTCCACGTCAATTCTTACATGTGTCAAATTTTAATCTATGTTCAAAAATATTTTGCAAGATGGTGAATTAAATCTTCAAATGAAATAAATGGAAAATACAATGGCTGAATTATGTTGTTAAGCTCATTTATATACTTTGTAGCTCTACCCCAAAATAAACTTTGAAGAAGTGAAGGATTTACTAAAATCTAGTGATGCCACAACTGACTTTTCTATATGAGAAGTCTCATAAAATATAAAGTTATCATATTCTTCCTTTCTTTGAGTTTCCATCTGCTGTTAAATATGCTCCCTTCTTATAAACAAGAAAATCATTATAGAAATGTATGTTGAACCTGGAGTAATTATAAACAGAACTTTAGTTGCTCATGTGCCTGGTGCATATGATCAGAAAATAAGTTGATAACAATGATTTTTTTTTTTTAAGGATGGAAGAGAGGAAGCTAGAGATGGGGACATATTCAGTGCAATTCCTTACAATGTTTATGTCTACTTTGCAGCTATAAAGAACTGTCCTAACCTCATTGACAATCAAATGAAATAGAAGATGTAAATACTCTTTAAAAGAATAAAAAACTACACATCTGTAGTATTCCCAGTGAAGAATGATGTTCAGAATGATGATCTTGAGACCTTGGCCACAATTTATCATCATGGGAAGATTCTATTATGGTCACTAAAATCACTAAGGAAAGAAGGTCAACTATTGTATGTTCGAATAATAGTGAAAATTGACTCACTTCAATTAAATTGCCTGGAATACCCTTGTTCTCTGAGCATTCTATTTTTGAGGTTTTTCATCAGAAGGTTCCCCCAAATTTGGTTTCAAATCCTTCCAGAGATTAGGTAGGCTGGGATTTTATATTTTAAAATTCCATGTTAGTATTGTTCTGAAGTGAGTCCTAGCAGCTAACCTCAAAAGCAGTTTTGGTGTATGGTTATTATCGTTGTTCAATCTCAAAGCAACTAAAATTTCTATTAGCCTATAATGTGTCACCATAACTCCTACATTAGTTATTGTAATTTCCCCATGATGTCATGATAATGTAATAGAGACACCCAAATCATTTGTTGAATGGAGACTAAAATAGTTCAGAAATATTTTACTACCTCGCATTTCCCACTGGAACCATGAGGGCAAAAGCACTCTAACATCTTGAGCCTGGCTTACAGAAGGGAACTTTTCCTGAAGTACATAAAAGTAAAGACCCTTCTTGCCATTATAATACTACATCAATCCCCTCACCAATGCAAGAAAGAGAAAGTGAAGGGTGGCAGGAAGGAGAATTTGGTAATTCTCTTTATGGGGACCCATATATTCCTTTTGTGGGCTACTGCCATTAGTGTATTTCTCTATAAATATTTCCCAATGGATACAAGTTCTCTCAAGCCCTTGGTGCTAAGAATACCATTTATACCTGTATGTATTCACACCTGGTAGAGTAAGATGAGCAAAAATAGTTTATATACTCATTTAGCAAAGAGAAAAAAAGCAAAGAACCTCATCTCTAACTACCCAGCTATACCCTAATCACAGTGGAGCCATGAAAGTTCCCTGAAACAAGAGGAAATGCAGACCACTACCAGCTGGCTCTACCTTAGCTGAGTAAATGCTGGTTGGGAGTGAAGGTGTTAGTTGCCACTTTCCACCCAGGGCACAAAAAAATAGCAGAATACAAAATAACCAGTGGGTCAAGTTTAGACTATCCAATGTCCCAAAGGCAATTTCTTCCTTATAATTTACTCCAATTTCATTTTCATATCCCCTATTTAGAACTTCTCAACAAAACAAAGATTGAAAAACAGAAGAAAGAGCTTTTAGGACATTACCTTCTCATGGAATTCGGAAAATGGAATTAGATATATTCCAGTTAGAGGAGCGATAAAAGACAAATGTGTTGAAGTCAGATGAGAGAAATCATACATAGGACAATCAGAACCCTGGGTTATAAGGGATGAGGAGGGATGAGGAAGTAATATGGTTTATTCTAGCATTGTGCTTTCTTCACGGTTCCTGGAACATTAGAGCCAACAATTTGGGGTTGTTCTGCAGCTTATAAATACCAGTTGCCATACTGGTAGTAACAGAGGCAGGTGAAGAGTTGTGGGCTAACATTATCTGTTTAAATGTTGACTGTCATCCTGGTCTTCCGTAATTATTACATTGTTCTCCTTAAACTGGCTTGTTTTTAGCAGCACTGTGCATAAATTGCCCATGGCACATCAATTGGAAGAAAGCTAAAACTTTAAATACTGGCTAACAAAATAAAAGGCATTTTATTACACAGAAGAAATTAACAAAAATAAACAAATACCATTTACAAGGTTAGTCATTCCTTTTGTGTTGTATGTTTGTAAATTACTTTCAACAGCTCAGGAAAGGCTTACAAGACCATTACTCCTGCACAATTTCTATTTCTCACCTTGATAACAATAAGTAATCTCCAAGCTTAAGTTTTCTACCCTACAAGCACCCCCCAAATATGTAAGCCTATGAAGTCACAGCCCAGCACGCAGATTGTTTTCCTACTTTTGATCTATCAAAGCCAACTGTGTAGTTAAAGATCAGTTGCACAGTCCAAATCTTAGCTAAATAAACAGCATTTCCACGGTCCATTTTAGCCAGAATGTATAAGAAGAAAATAACCCAAGGATAAAGATTCTCATGTATCTAGTATTGTATGGATACAAACAAAATAGTAGATAAAATATCCAATTTTTTGGATGACAGCCTTCTAAATGCATAGATTATGCTGGCCTTTCTACTTGTATACTCTAAGGAAGGTCACTAGGAAGTCCAATTAGTAACCACAACTTGTTCTCTGAGCATTTCTTTCACATTCTTGCTCTAACTAGAATCTGGCTCTTCCTTGGGGGACACTGCTTCCCCTGAAGCCCTCTCAAAAGGGGTCAACGTTTTTCTCACACAGATCTTTTTTATTTTTTTCTTTTAAAGAATTTATGTATTTATTTATTATTTATTTTTAGCTGCGCTGGGTCTTCATTGCTGCACGGGCTTTCTCTACCCGCCGCGAGCAGGGTCTGTTTTCATTGTGGTGCACGGGCTTCTCATTGCGGTGGCTTCTGTTGCCGAGCGCTGGCTCTAGGCACGCTGGCTCAGTTGTTGTGGCTCGTGGGCTCCAGAGCGCAGGCTCAGTAGTTGTGGCACACAGGCTTAGTTGGTCCGCGGCATGTGGGATCTTCCCGGACCAGGTCTCGAACCCGTGTCCCCTGCATTGGCAGGTGGATTCTTAACCACTGCACCACCAGGGAAGCCCATCTCACACAGCTCTTGTCCTACTGGGTTGTACATGGAAAAATGATCTCTATGCTTTTCCTTGCAGCTCTCAGACCATTCTCCCTACACTCTTCTCAGAAAAAAACTCAGCTTTGGATCTCAGCAGACTACATCACTCTACCCTTCATTATTGCTGTCATTCATTGGCAGTTCCCATCTCCACCTCCCCCACACAGAGCCAGGTCATTTCTTCTCATTTTAATTCCTGGCTTACACTCACTAATGCTAGTGCTTAGACTTCTCTTCTTTTTGGTGGTTATGGAAATGAGCCCTCTAATAAGTTGATCTCTCAATGCTTTGGGATTTTTTCCTCCATTGCTCTTGTACTCCACCCTGACTCACTACTTTCTCTTAATGGTCACACCCGAAACCCTATCATAAGCAATAATAAAATCT
>NW_006796034.1:2316720-2318986 GCF_000442215.2 Lipotes vexillifer | reverse complement strand
CCCTAATCCCAGTCTCCTGCCCCTCACTCTGCTGACCATCTCCAATCTTTCCAGTTCATCCCTTTTATATTCCCACCATAACAAGTTTTTGACCCTATGAGGACCTCTAATGGTGATGACCCTACAACCTTTCAATAACTTTCAACTCTTCACGTCTTCACATCCCTTCTTATCCACTTTAAACTCCCTCATCCACCAATCCATTGTAAATCACCTGTACTCTTTTGCTTCTCACTTCTTGCTTTGATAAACTCCCTTAACAAAACTACAATCCTGTCTAAAGGCAACTCTTCTCTTACCCCATCCACGTATTCATGCAGTTGAATAGGCTGGAGCAAAATATACAACTGCTCTGATGAATCTGACTATTAATTCATGAATTTCAAGTGGCTCCTTAGTGCTTCCAGGCAATCATATTATACATGATTACAGTATATATCACATTATATATCACATCCCATCATAGATTATATTTTTAAAGTGTATGTCTCAATCATATTATATATCCCTAGTTCATTAACTCATCCACTCCTCTAGATGACTATTTTACATCCTATTTTATCTGGAAACCCCAATGTCTCCTTCACTATTCTCATTCTCAACCGATGACCCTTGTTTCCTACTTCACTAAAAAGTCAAATCATTCAGGGAGTCCTCTTCCAAGCTCATGTGGCTGTTGGCAGAATATATTTCCTTTCAGCTGTAAAACTGGTGTCAGCTTGCCTCTTCAAGGCCAGCAGGAGGGTGTCTCTATCCTCTAGATCAGCAGTCCCCAACCTTTTGAGCACCAGGAAGACAATTTTTCCAAGGACCTGGGTGGGAGGCGAGGGCGGGGATGGTGCAGGTGTAATGCGAGCAATGGGGAGCGGCGGATGAAGCTTCGCTCGCTCACCCGCAGCTCACCTCCTGCTGTGCGGCCCAGTTCCTAACAGGCCACAGACAAGTACGGGTCCACGGCCCAGGGGCTGGGGACCCCTGCTCTAGACCGTCTTTTAAGTACATACCTAATTCAGTCAGGCTTACTCAGGATAATCTCCCTTTGATTAACCCAAAGTCAAATGATGAGGGACCATAAGGGATCTGCAAAATCCCTTCACCTTTGCCATATAACATAACCTAACTGTAGGAGTGAAATCCCATCATATTCATAGGTCCTGCTCATACTCAAGGGGAGGTGCTTACACACGGAGTGTACACTAGGAAGCAGGAAGATTAAGGGCCACCTTAGAATTCTGCTTACCTCACTAAATAATTCAATAAATTGGAATAATGACCTCTCCTTGTCCTAAGCATATAAGAAGGAAAAAAGACAATTGACAGTGTGGTGCAGTAGTCCCCCCTTATCTGTGGGGGATACGTTCCAAGACCCCCAGTGGATGCCTGAAACTGCAGATAGTAACAAACCTGATATGTACTATGTTTTTTCCTGTACATATGTACCTATGGTTAAAGTTTAATTTATAGATTAGGCACAGCAAGAGATTAAAAACAACAACTGATAACAGAATAGAACAATTATAACAAGATACAGTTGGCCCTTAAAGAATGTGGGTTTGAACTGCGCAGGTCCGCTTACGTGTGGATATTTTTCAATAGTAAATACTATAGCACAACATGGTCCGTGGTTGGTTGGCTCTGTGAATGCAGAATAACCTTGGATATGAAGACCTAACTATAAATTACATGCAAATTAATGCCCATGTTGTTCAAGAGTCAACTGTGCTGTAATAAAAGTTATGTGAGTGTGATCTCTCTCTCTTTCTCAAAATATATTGTGCTGTACTCACCCTTCTCGTGTTGATATGAGATGATAAAACTCCTACATGATGAGATGAAGGGAGTGAATGACATAAGCATGGTGATGCAGAGTTAGACTACTATTGACCTTCTGACAATATGTCAAAGGAAGAATCATCTGCTTTGGGTAATCCTGGACCTGGGTAATCATCTGCTTTGGGTAAGCCCTGACAATGTTGACGGTTGGATGTCAGGAGCAGATGATGTTGATGGTTGGGGATTCCAAGCGGGATGAAGCAGAAAGGCACATAATTTCATCATGCTACTCATAACGACACACAATTTAAAACTTATGAATTGTTTATTTCTGGAATTTTCCATTTAATATTTTTGGGCCATGGTTGACCCCTGTAACTGAAACCATGGATAAGGGTGGACTACAGTATAATAAAAATATCATATTCGGTCTTTCTAACTATTCCTGCCACAAGATCTTCAAAAACTCTTGGAATTTACTGAACAGCAGGAA
>NW_006796034.1:2290043-2315235 GCF_000442215.2 Lipotes vexillifer | reverse complement strand
CAGGAATGTTTTTGTTATGCTAGTGAGGTTGGGGGCGGGGGTGGGGGCGGTGTGCCTAGATAGCCTCCGGGGAACAGTGGGAACTATTGAGTGAGTCAACTCAGTGGTTGACTGGAGTTTAAATAGCCTTGACCAATGATTTAATCAATCATGCCTATGCAATAAAACCTGGACAGAAACTCTTGAACAATGAGGTTTGGGAAGTTTCTATGTTGGACACATGGATGTGCTAGGAGAGTTGGCTGGCCTTAAGCGGGGCCCCATGGCCTCACATCTTGCCTTATGTGTCTCTTCCATTTGCCTATTCCTGAGTTATATCTTTCATAATAAAACTATAATTTATTTATTTATTTTATTTTATTTTTGGCTGCATTGGGTCTTAGTTGCAACATGCAGGTTCTTCATTGTGGCGTGCGGGCATAGTTGCCCTGCAGCATGTGGGATCTTAGTTCCCTGACCAGGAATCAAACTCACATCCCCTGCATTGGAGGGCAGATTCTTAACCACTGGACCACCAGGGAAGTCCCTAAAACTATAATTTTAAGTATAGTATTTTCCTGAGTTCTGTGAGTCATTCTAGTGAATTATCAAACTTGAGAGAGGGTTGTGAGAACCCCCGAAATTTGTAATCAACTAACAAAAATGTAGGTGCCTTGGGGACACCTGGGGCTTACAGGTGGCATCTAAAATAGGGTCAGTCTTGTGATATGGACCCCCTTAACCCAGTCTTAAAAGGTAGTGTCGGGCTTTCCTGGTGGCGTAGTGGTTGAGAGTCCGCCTGCCGATGCAGAGGACACGGGTTCGTGCCCCAGTCCGGGAAGATCCCACATGCTGCGGAGTGGCTGGGCCCGTGAGCCATGGCCACTGAGCCTGCGCGTCTGGAGCCTGTGCTCCGCAACGGGAAAGGCCACAACAGTGAGAGGCCCGCGTACCGCACAAAAAAAAAGGTAGTGTCAGAATTGAATTGTAGGACACCAAGGTCGTGTCAGAGAATTGATGTTGGAAAACATAAGAAAGAGTCAGATCTCTAATTAACTTTTAACAATCACCTAATATAGAGTTTCAGAATAATCTGGAAGCAGTAATAAAGACACTGAATCTAGGAGGCAACAAATTCCAGCAAAATATATAAAGGTACACATAAAAAAGATTATCAAAATCTGTAAGAACAATAATCACAAACTGAACCAACACCACTTATTCCCTTAGTCACAAAGGATGAAGTTTCTCACCAGATTTCCTGTAAGAAGCAACTGAAAGTTGGAACCAGAACTCCAACACACCTTTTTCATTTTGTTGGGTATATTTATGCCTGATTTAGCTAGACAGCAGCATGGCATGAAATCCTGATTTCAGGATGTGAGTCCTGTTGCTCTCAGCCGCATTTTGTAATTTTCATAAAGCCCTGAATCTAAGAGACCCCTCCACATTTGGTGGGTATCAGACAGAAGTGAATGAAGAAAGGGAATGGCTATTGAAGTAGGTGTATCACCCCTGAGCCAAGAAAAGTGAGAATTTGAGGGAAGGCATGATCAAAAGTGCCAAAACTTTGGGGAGACAAAAGAAAAGAACCATTGATTGATTATTACAAAGCCCTTTTCAGGAGGCATTTTATCAAGTCCCTTCTTCAAATGGATAGCTAGACATTAACACAATAACCCAGAAGCTGTGGGCTCACTGCAGAGTGTAAGGAACCAAGCATGCCCTTCAGAGGCCCAGCTGACTGCTTCTAATATTTAGTCTTAAACAGCTTTCCCAGGTGTTCCCCACCAGAAGCCCCCATACTCTTCTCAAGAGATCACCGGGCTATTCCCCAACAAAGGAAACACAGATTCAACAAAAGGAGATTCCGATTAGCTGCAACTACTGAATGGCCTAGAGAGCAGGAGATCTGAAATTCACAGTCAGTGGGAGGTACTGGCTGTTAATATGGTCTCTTGTTTCAGGTTCAGGTTCCCCAGGATGGGGGAAGTTGCTGAGGCTAAAGTCATCAAGTGGCTCCCAGGTGAGGGGACAAAAGAACAGGAGCGACCTGTGTAGCATAACTGTCTCATAACATAAAACTTATATCTCTGACCTTCCTAGTTGGATTCTATAACCTCAGGTCCACTAGATTAGAAAACAGAAGTTAATAATTCCAGGGCTCAACTCCACTATTCTGTGTCACTTTGAACAAGATACTTGACCTTTCAGCTGCACATTTTTGCTCCTCTATAAAATGATAATAATAACATTTTGCCACCTACCTCTTAGCAATTTTGTTTTTTGGGGTTTTTTTTTGCATTCCCACAATGTGCTGGTGAATGTACAATGCTGCTCTCCAGAGGTTAAGTTCATAGGTGAGCTAATATGCACAGTACACATACATCATAATTTTTGTATGCCTGTCACGTCTACAGAGCTCATATTCCTAGAGCCACCATTTAACCACTCAGTCTTGAGCACGACAGCCTATAAATGCTACATGCATACACAGCAGTGGTTGCTAAAAGTTAGTGACACACTGCATTTGGTTTTTATTTCAGTTCCTCATATTGATCTACTTAAAAACCTACTCCTAGGACTTCCCTGGTGGCACGGTGGTTAAGAATCTGCCTGCCAATGAAGAGGACACAGGTTCGAGCCCTGTGCCATGGAGCAACTAAGCCCATGCACCACAACTACTGAGCTCGCGAGCCACAACTACTGAAGCCTGTGCGCCTAGAGCCCATGCTCCACAACAAGAGAAGCCACCGCAATGAGAAGCCTATGCACCACAATGAAGAGTAGCCCCCCTCGCCACAATTAGAGAAGAGCCCACGCACAGCAACGAAGACCCAATGCAGCCAAAAATAAGCTAATTAATCAATTTTTTTTTTTTTTAAAAACCTACTCCTAGAAAGTGATTTAAAGAGAAATCTCTGTCCCTCATTTGTCCTGGGTTAGTATTCTTAGTCTGCTCAGTTTGCCATAACAAAATACCAGGGACTGGGTGGCTTATACAACAGAAATTTATTTTCTCACAGTTCTGGAGGCTAGAAGTCCAAGATCTGGCTCTTTCCGTTTCAGGTCAGAAGTCTCTTCCTGGCTTGCAGACTCTGCTATGTCCTCACATAGCTGTTCCAGGTGTGTGCTCTTGGGGAGAGAAAGAAAGCTCTCTGGTACCTCTTCTTACAAGGACACTAATCCTATTGGATCAAGGCCTTACACATATGACCTCATTTAACCTTAATTGCCTCCTAAAAACTCTATCTCCAAACTCAGTTACATCAGGGTTTAGGGCCTCAACATACGAATTTTAGAGAAACACAATTCAGTCCACAGCAGTTCTACAAGAAGCATGCTTTGTGGGAGGTTTGGAATAAAGGGAGGAGCAATCTTGATAAAGTGGAAGGTGAGATGCTGGTCCAGTGTGTTTAACACCATGAGAAATCGGATTGACTAAATCAAAGGTTCTCAAACTTTTTAGAGAAGTTGACTCTTACCTTCAAATTAGATTTGACAAGGAAGCCCAATACATTAAATAGGTAAAAATGGAGTAGTTCTCCTTAAAGCTGAGGTAGGCTCTTCACTCCACTCCAGAATTTCAACTCCACACTACGTTCTCAAAGAGTACCATGAGAGGTTCCTCAGGGTACTTCATGGAAAATAGGCCTGTTTGTAATCGTAAATCCAATTTTCCAGCACCAACAAAGCACTCCATGTCTTTTCAATTTCTTCCGGAAAAATACTTAAGTTTAACTAAGACTAGACTCTTAGGTTTTCATGTGTCTATCCCTTTCTCTCAAACATGGTGTGATTTCTTGCCGGTAGATGATATACTTCAGATCTCTTTTATCTTCGAAATCATATCTCATGTCTTATACCCCAAATATTGCAGCTTGAAATTTTTGGTGGATAATGGACTTCCACCTGGTCATATATTAGCATAGAATCACAGAATCTTAGAAAAGGACAGGATCTTGGAGATCACCTAGTTAAATCTGCTTATTTTACAGAGGAAACTAAGGCCAAGGGAATCTCCCAAACAATCAGTGTCTAAATGGCGAAGAGAACTCACATCTCTGCATCCCCAGACCAGCTGTTTTTTTGCTAAGGCCCGTGCACTCTCAGAATTAATTACTTGCAATCCCTAGTTTTGAACACAGAGGCTCATATTTGGAAAATTTTGTGAGCTAAATTTTACTGGAAGTCCAGAATCTCAGCAAATTCAAAGTAAACGGGGGATGCTCATACAGTGATTTTCATTAAACATCTGACATTTGCCTTATAAGAGGTGAGTTTATCTTACCACAGTTCGTCATTGCAGTCATGGGAAAAAAGCAGTACTTACTGTGTGAAGGTAAATATTATGGCAAGATAAATATTAACTTTTGAAAGAAACCACTGTAGCCGGTTAAAAATCACAAATGACATCAGTTGTTTAAGGTTTACACTTTCATAGTGTCTCCATGGACAATAGAGTTTCTTGAACTAAATCAGATTTTCTCACAGATTTAATATTGGGGTAAAGGTATCAGATGCTCTACTCAACACAAAGGAACGTCTTAGTAGCCACGGACAATGTGTGGTACAGAAGGGATTCATCCAGGGGTATTTGACCTCTCTACGTGGCTACACTTCTCTCTTCAAGAGGCTTATCCCTTCTGTGCCTACAAGTATTGAATCTGAGACACAGAAATCCCTCCTGACTTAATCTCTGGCTCAGCAGTGTTTAAGACATCCAGAGATTTTCAAACAGTTTTAGTCAGATGATGACTTGGCAATGCCTTCAAATCACCTGTACACTGTTTTTTCCTCCTTGTCACTTGGGCATGCGGGGGGTCGTACCAGAATAAATAATTAATCTGCCCCTCCTCCCTTACCAGAGTCTGGAGGAAAAAGATGGAGGGAGGTCAGGTTGTACTTTATGCCATGGCTGGAATAGCCTATTCACTATTTTTTCCTTTTTTAAAAAATTTAATTTCATTTATTTATTTTTTATACAGCAGGCTCTTATTAGTTATCAATTTTATACATATTAGTGTTTATATGTCAATCCCAATCTCCCAATTCATCCCACCACCACCACCACCACCCCCAGCCTATTAACTATTTGCAGAATGCTTTGTAAGCCATTGCTTCACATAATAAAGTTTGTTCCATCTTGTTCTTCAGAGAAAGAGTTTCTTGTCTTGTCTTCAAGTTACCATCTTATATAAGGGCCCATGGAATGAATTAAAAGATAGAGAATCATCATTCAAATGCTTACACTAAGCTCCCAGAACAAAAGAAATCTTCCAGTGATAGATGTCCTCTGGTAGATTGCCACTGTCTATACATACATGGAGATGGCCTCGCATCCTATAGTGATGGAGGAGCTACACTGAAAGAGCTACATGTTAAATGGGAGACACAAGGTTTCAGCTATATGAATATATAGAAATTAGCTTAAAAGACTTTGAAGAATTTCTTGATGAAAGAAATGTTTTTGATATGTGTGTGTGTGTGTGTGTGAATTTTCATCTGGGCCAAGTTAGGGAATAACTGGTTCATGGGAAACATTTCCAATGAAACTGAAAAAACCAGGAAAGCTGCAATGCTCTAACAGCTCTGAGTGCTCACTGGAAGGTCAAAAATAAAAATGATCAGCCAAGGAAAAACATGTTCTATTGTGAATAAAGTGTAGTTACATTATTAAATTAATATACAAAGCTTATCTAAATAATTTACACAATTTTAGACTCACAGAGGACCATGAGAGTTAAGTCACTTATTCTGGTGATGACCCCATAGATTAAGAAAATTTTGAATCTCTTTTTTCAGAGCTGTGTCAGGGAACAGGATCCATTCTTTTAGCTTCTCCACAACAGTTTGGTTCTTCATCCTTTGATGACAGATTTTATTGTTAGCAATGGTCACTTGCAGTCAATTCTTATAACCAGATAATTAATAGAAAAGGATAATAGTGTTATTGGCGAAGATAGATGGTAGATGACTATAAACTATGAGTTGACAAGTTCAATACCAATGAAATATTTTCTTAGAAATTGCACACTGACTCCAGAGGAAATTCAAATAGAGAAGTTTCTGGAAAAGTTTAAGTAATGGCAGAGGTCCCGGAATTGGTACATAGCTTCCGAAAGAGATTATTTTAAAAAGGCAACATTTACTTGTAGGAAAAATGCCACCTATTTAAAAGTAAGAAGGCCCATAGCTTTATGGTTTCACCTTCTGCAGGTTGATTAAATACAGACCAAAGCAATGACAATTTCACAGACTCTTGAAAGAGATCTGTTCACAGAAAGACCTCTTGGCAACAATGTTGTAAAAGCCATTGTTTATGTAGAGTACTGCAAAGAAATCCAGCTACACAGAAGAAATACAGAAAGAAGGAAAGTGCTTGTCCCTGAGGCAAAGCTGCTGGAAAATGGGAACAATATGAGACATGAGTCTCCTGAGATTAATTAGTCCAGGAGGGTTCATTTTTGTTACAAACTGCAAATCGGGTCTCCCATGAGCTAGTTTCAGGTTTGGAATTTAGGGTTCCCCAAGGCTTCTGTTTCAAAGAATGAACCATCCATGATGACAAAATGTTGAGGGTACCACGTCAAAATCATATCTTTCTGTGCATGGTTGGGCTTTAAATCACTCTTTCTGGAGGAGAAAAATAAAATGACAAATTTGAATTCAACACAGGAAATGTTTAAATAGTAATACTAATAAAAATAAAGCAGGCACAAAAAGGGAAAAGAGAAACATGCACTTACTTTCTTTTTTTTTTTTTTAATTAATTTATTTATTTAATTTTTGGCTGCATTGGGTCTTCGTTGCGGCCAGCGGGGCCACTCTTCATCGCGGTGCGCGGGCCTCTCGCTGTCCCGGCCTCTCTTGTTGCGGAGCACAGGCTCCAGACACGCAGGCTCAGTAGCTGTGGGTCACGGGCCCTGTTGTTCCGCGGCATGTGGGATCTTCCCAGACGAGGGCTCGAACCCGTGTGCCCTGCATCAGCAGGTGGATTCTTAACCACTGCGCCACCAGGGAAGCCCCGTGCACTTACTTTCTAGTTCAGGGTGTGTGGAAGAAATACACGATGCCCTTGGGTATGAGACACTTCATGCAGGAAAGAGAATTTTGTCCATTTATGCTTGGGAATGTGTTCAGATTTTAACTTTGTTGTTGAAGCTTCTGTCCCATGGATAAAACAAACTCTTCACTTTTGGAGAAGTACAAATTAAACTTAAATTGACAAAAGATTACCCAGGCATCAAGAGCTCTTAGCAATGAAATGGTGATGTTGTTAACTCTATCTTGACCAGGTGAATGTTAACTTAGCACGCTGAAGGAAGCTAGAGCGTGTTTGCCAGCCAGGGGAATGCAAAGTAGCTAGAGTCTAACTCAGAACATGGACAAAGTAACTATTAAAACACACCTGGGGCTTCCCTGGTGGCGCAGTGCTTGAGAGTCCGCCTGCCGATGCAGGAGACGCGGGTTCGTGCCCCGTTTCGGGAAGATCCCACGTGCCGCGGAGCGGCTGGGCCCGTGAGCCATGGCCGCTGAGCCTGCGCGTCCGGAGCCTGTGCTCCGCAAATGGGAGAGGCCACAACAGTGAGAGGCCCGCATAACGCAAGGAAAAAAAAAAAAAAAAAAAACACACCTGGGTTTTCCTATTCAATTCAGTGAGCCAACACATTTGAATGATTTTATAAACCTTCAACTTCATTGATGTCCAGCCTTTTTCTCATTAGATGAAGTAATACAGCACTAGTTGTTGTTTGATTATAAAATTCTTAAAGTATAGCATATTGGATCCTGTGCTCAAAAAAAAAAAAAATACTAGTTAGTTGGATTTGTTTGAAATATTCTGGGAAATATTGGCTAGGGGAGAAATAAAATGACGAAAGAGACTATGCTTTTTAAAAAATCATCTCATCCCCCAAAGAAATCAGATTTCTCTTCTGAAATCTTCCCAGTAGCAGCCATGGAAAAATGACAGGGAGCTGTTGGTTGGTTTTTCTTGCTGCTAAAACATATGTTGTCGTGTCATGTCCTAAACAGAAAACTGAAGCATCCCTTTCAAATACTCAGCACTACTGACACTTCCAACAAGTGCTTTCGTATTGGTTTTGGTCTTATCTGTTTCTAACAGACAGCCTCATGCCTTGGAAATTTGACCTGAAATAAAAATTCAGCCCCAAGTATCTGCTGTCAATTGCGCAGAAAATAGGAGATGACAGCAAAGTCACTTCTGCATGCTGAATTAGATCTCTTTCCAACATCTTCTAATGTCATTATTAGCACTTAAATACACTGTGTCAAAATGTGTCTGTGTAAGGAGATGGACCAGGCAACACTGAGTTTCCCTCTTAGTCAATTTGACAAGCTGTTTTTAATACACACTTCTGCATAGGGAATTATTTAGGAAAGGCACCTAGCTCATCATAGAGATTTGTAGATGAAGGCATTCAAAATGGAAAAATACAGTCAATCCAGTAACAATCAGCCACTTCCAAACTTAGGGCAAGGCAGATGTAAATCTGGCCTATGGAATCTATAATCCAAAGAAGTCAGCTCAACTGGGAAATTCTATGAATTAAATGGCTCACAAATGATAGCTAATTTTGATTCACGAGTCTTCACGATGGTTCTGTCAAAAATGAAGCTTCCATCTCCCTGTGAATTTGTTCTATGTATACAGAATTATGCTGAAGTAACGAGACTAATTCTACGAATAGCCAGTAATTTATTATATTATATATATATTATTATATTATATTATAATTATAGGCATGCTGCATACACAGTCATGGGTGAACGAACTCTGAGTTTTCACTAAATTTCACCTACCTCATCCCCAAAACTCTACATGAAATATTTTGATAAAGTAAACTTAATGAAATGATTTGACAGATTATGTATTATATAGCTTCCATACAAGATAACAAGATTCGCTCTCATGACTTAGAAAGGAAATCTAGGATAAATGGATAGAAGCATGGAGTCAATGGAATTAAATGCAATATGAAATGGAAAATTCTCACATTCCTTCAGAGTCTGAGAAAGGAAAAATTATTTTAAGAGGGAGTCTTCCTATTATACAAATTAGTCAATTGTTTGGATGCTCAAGGGTAGATTGAACATTAGCAACAGTTCTATTAATAGAATTTGAATGCCCCTTCTTCAAACCCTGAAAATCTACGATTCCATTATTCTTTGGTTCAAAATAAATCAAGGCCATTTCTTTTTTTTTTTTTTTTTTTTTTTTTTTTTTGCAGTATGCGGGCCTCTCACTGCCGTGACCTCTCCCGTTGCGGAGCACAGGCTCCAGACGCGCAGGCTCAGCGGCCATGGCTCACGGGTCCAGCCGCTCTGCGGCATGTGGGATCTTCCCGGACCAGGGCATGAACCCGTGTCCCCTGCATCGACAGGCAGACTCTCAACCACTGCACCACCAGGGAAGCCCAATCAACGCCATTTCTATTCAAGCTAAGTATTTATGCCATTTCCAAAATCCCAGAGAAAACATTCTGAAACTGTAGTTAATTAAGAACTATATGCCTTGCTCGGTTCCTGACCCTTGCTTTAAATAACAAAATTATAACCTGATGTCTGCTTTCCAAACTGTCTCTGATGCCCTCAGCACCTGGCTTCTTGCCCTTTGTCCACTCTTTATTGTCTTGTGCACAACACTAGACCTGACACCTCATACGTGTTCCCTGATACTAACCTTAGCTTCCACTCTTAATTATGACATGAGCTCATTCCTTGAATTATGTCTCCTTCTGGCTGCCTTGCAGAAATATACCAATGAATCCATTCTCGTGGTCAGGAATTGACATCACTACACTCCATGCAAATCCGGTGCTTCCCCTTGGCCTATAAACTGCACATCAGAGTAAGAACTTATGTATCCTCCAGTTTATACAAGATGTATTTTAGCAAAAATGTTTTATAGATATAAAAAGAATGTCAAAATAATAGTAATATCCAAATAGCGTCTATTCCATTTCGCTCTGACCTAAACCACACAGAAATTCTTGTGCATTTTGTTTTGTTTTGTTTTGTTTTTTTGCAGTATGCGGGCCTCTCACTGCCGTGACCTCTCCCGTTGCGGAGCACAGGCTCCAGACGCGCAGGCTCAGCAGCCATGGCTCACGGGCCCAGCCACTCCACGGCATGTGGGATCTTCCCGGACCAGGGCACGAACCCGTGTCTCCTGCATCGGCAGGCAGACTCTCAACCACTGTGCCACCAGGGAAGCCCCAGCATCATTCTTTATCTTCCTCCCTTTTCTCTGGCTTCCCCTTAGCCAGATACTTTACCCACACACAAACATACACACACATGCACACATGCACATATAGGTGCACATGTGCAAACACACTTTTTTAGTAAGAATTCTCAGTCCCAAAAGATTTGATCAACCAGAGAATGCAACAGCTCTCCATGCAACATGAGATTGTCCGAACAAGCGTCAGGATAGACCCTTGCTCGGGCACATGTTAGGAGAGGTGGGAGGTGGCAGTTAAGTCAGAAACTCGTGAAATCATCATGAAGTTTTCACTTACCGTTGGGCCAGTTATCCAGGTAATGTTCTGGAGGCCAGCTCTGAACATACGTGCGGAAGGAGTCTCCTCTGGCTTCCACTGGACCCAACAGAACTTCTCTGCCAGAGCTGCCCATCAAATGAACATAGGAAGAAAAGAAGCATTTATTGGCAATCTATTATGTGCCATCGATGTCCTGGGCATAAATGTATACTCTCGTTCATTTCTATCTCACTAAACCCTATAAGTTAGGTATAATCGTCCCCTTGTTACAGATCAAGTAAAGCATAAAATCCTGAAACTCTTCCCCCATTGCTCCTCTGTTTGCTCAGAATTCTTTCCTCCCCTCCTCCCAAACTGAAGTATTTCCAAGTTTATATTCTTCCCCTGTCACAAGAGGGACGAGTGATGATGGGTCACTTCGGCAAAAGGCAGAGACCACTTGTGGTTTTTACCTGTAGACATGGTGTGTGGAGGTAGAGAATAAAGGTAGCTAAGGGGGAAAGCTGAGGTTGGAGCAAGAAACTATGGTTCCCAGTTGGTGTCTGGAAAGAAGTCTGAGATGAGCTTTGAGAGCTGAAACAGCAGAAACAGGTCATGGACACAAGAGCAAAGACCTGCAGGCCAGAATGATTGAAATGATCATTGGTCCAGACACATTCTGGACCCAGGGCCATCACAAATGTCTCTCGCAGCACAACTGTGGTCCTAGCCCTTGTTTGTGTGGTTTCATTCTGAAAGGATAGACGTGTGACAAGTGGACCACTCATCCTTCAGTAATCACTTTCCCTCCAAAGGTTCCCAAAGTCCCCCCACTCCTGTGGCCCAGGCCATCAGTCACCACTTCCTTGATGTTGTAGTATCACTTTGTATCCATCTCTATCAACACTTACCTCACCACACTGTAATCGCACATGTCTGTCTAAATTCAGAGCTCCTGTTCACATGAACCATGTCCTAACACAACTCATTCATAGCCCTGAAGGTTATATACCAAACACTCGATGAATAACTGCGGAATGAGGGGATGTGTGCCTAAAGGAACTGTAGTTACTCTGGACTTAGGTGCAGTGTGTCCACGTGGCTCCTCTAGAACGGATTACACTCCTTCAATTTTTAGATGCACATTTATGTTAAACACCGTAACATTTTTGAAACTGGAATGTTTTTAACAAAATGATATATACTTTAATGTATTGGGTTCCCCAGCTTCATCCTGTCACACACATACGCTGTTATTAAAACAATGGTATGCCTTCTATACAGTAGAATCAAGGAAATAGCATATTTTTATGAGTGAAGGAAAGATTCTTAGAGGTGCCAAGTCTTATTCCAAAGAACTCTCTCTTTCAGGGGTGGGGTCCTTGCACCCTACCACAGTGGGGGGCATGTAACCTGAACTCTTTCAAGTCCCCCTGGCCACCACCTTCCTAAGGTGGAGTGGCACTGCCAGAGAAGCTACAGAAAGAGTTGCTTCTGCATCCTAACCCTCAAGCGTGCTCCAGGGAGAATCCTCTCATGTGCATCTTGCGAACAAGGAGTGAGAAACGATACAAAGCTGTCAGAAAATGGGCTATTAGACCACTGGCCAAAGGTCAGTGGTACAAACACTAAATAGAATACACACAAATAGGGTTTCCCTTGTGGCGCAGTGGTTGGGAGTCCGCCGGCCAATGCAGAGGCGGGTTCGTGCCCCGGTCCGGGAGGATCCTGCGTGCCGCGGAGCGGCTGGGCCCGTGAGCCATGGCCGCTGGGCCTGCGCGTCTGGAGCCTGTGCTCTGCGGCGAAAGAGGCCGCAACAGTGAGAGGCCCACGTTAAAAAACAAACAAACAAAAAACACATGCAAACGCGCATTCTGAATTTCCAGTCTTCTATCTGTGCTGCTTTCAGCCCGATAGCACTTTTCTTTCCTGTGCAACAGTGTTGTTAATATGCCGCATCTCCCTTCCCAAGCTGTTTTTCTCAAGGGCTGGGACCATGCCTAATTCATTTTTCCAGCATTGTCAGGTAATTATTAGACTAGCAGGTAATATTAGAGTGCTTATTACATAGGAAAACACTGTGCCAAGACTTTGCATGTTTTATTTCAGTTAATTTAATAAGTCTTTACACAGCCTGATTATTATCTCCATTTTACAGATGAAATAACTGTGATTTAGAGGAGCTGTCTTGCTCCAAATTGCAAAGCTAGTAAGTGGCAGATTAGAGACACAAACTCGGGTTGGACTGACTCCACAGCCTCTCTTTATTGTAAGAGATTTCATTCAAGTTCATGTTGTGAAGATATACCCCGAATATTTCTCTGTCTTGAAATAGGAGATGCCAGTGCTGTTGTGTTTTGTAAGCATCCTTCAAATACGGTTAATATAAGACTTAATTCAAAAACATTACACGACGTACGAACATATGTGGTATTGAACTTCAAACCTTGAGTGTCCTTTTATATGCTAGGAACCCATTTTAGAGATAGGTGAAGCCACAGAGAGCAGTGAGACTAATTCTCATCGTTTTTACAGATTAAAAATATATATATAATACTGGTCAAACAGCTAGTTAGTAGAAGATGCATCCATACATAAAGTCAGCTCCAGTTTTTTTTCTGAAATAAAGCTTGGTTTTCATTATGACATCCCGTTGCTTTCCTAAAGAGCTTTCTTTGTGCAGGAATATTTTGGTTCGATGCAAAAATATCTGCACTCTGATTTTGTGATGCGCTGCTAAAAATAAATAGTGGTCACAAATGACTACTTATTCATCACCAAGTATTAGCGGTTGTAAGTCTTTTAGAAAGTGTAAAATGCAATTAAAATATGAACGAATACAATAAAGCCAATCTTTCACAGTTTCAGGGGTGTTAGGAGGAAATGCAGAAAATAATGGAAGAGTGTAAGTTGAGAGGATCTAATAAATTACTTTGGAAAACGCTTATCATATTTTACTTCTAACACCAGTAATAATAAAGCGAGCTAGGAGTGCACTAAATACACTACCCTCATCCCAGGAGCTTGGCCATTTGTGCTGTAACCTTGCTGACATGGAGGTTTCAAAGTTTTTCCATCCCCCAAATGCAAAGGACACTCTGCCTTTATCACTCATCACTGTTACCCATCTTACATTATTTTGGTTTTTGGTCCTCAAATTTCAGATGGCTTCTTACTGTCCCCACATAGAGAATACAATCCCATTTCCTGGCTCTGGGGTGCAAGGCCCTCCCTGGCGGACTCTCTACTGACCTTTGTGGGTATGTTGCCCAATGCACTTTGTTTCTTTCCTGAACCTTATTGCTCTGGCTTTTGTTCTGGTTGTTTTCTCTACCTGACATGCCTTTTCATGTAACGTTTGTTGTCAATAGTTAGCTATATTTCATGCTCACTTAAAACCTACCCTGCCCATTAAGTCATCCAAGCTTCCTCAGCTGGAATGAATTTCTCACTCTACTATACTCTTGCTGCATCTTTGTACTTCCATTAGCACTCAATTACATTATATTCTAGATCATTAGCAGCATTTTTGTCAGTAGATAGCTCCTTTATCATGCTGGTGGATACTTAATTATTATTCTTTTTGGACCTCCTCATAGTGCCTAGAAGTGTGTGTGTGTGTGTGTGTGTGTGTGTGTGTGTGTGAGCACTCCCACACATGCATTCAGTAGGTGCTCTCTACATGTCTGTTTCACTTAATAAAATGGTCTTTGTAAAATTTTACATACTGAGCAACCAAAAAAAACCATTTTAAACACTCAGATTGTTTGAGTTTCACCTTTTAACTCTACCCTTTCAAGCAGGCCTCAGCCCAGAAGACTCTCTAAATTTATTATCATTTTATAGCGAGATCTCACCTGCTCAGTGAGATCATTTGGAACTCAACATGGTATTTTCTCACCGTCTCTTTACCACATCCCTTTATTCAGCAGATGAGACATATCTGCCCTGACAAATCTCCACGTGGCAAGCCAGACACCACTGCACCTTCCGGAGACCAGTTGCCTCCTCCACTCCCAGGAAAAGGTCTTATTTGATGTTTGGATCAAGACATTATGAAGACAGGACTAATCATTTTATTCAACAAATATTTCTGAAGTGTCAGTAAGTTTTAGGAATTCAGAGTAATACTGAGAGACGATACAATCCCTGACTGCTCCTGAAAATGTGCAAGAGGAGGTTGGACTTCGGAGGCTGGTGGACACAGTTCAGATCCTAGCTCTGCTGCCTACTGTGTGTCTTTGGTAGTACTAAATGGTAACCAATGTGACATGCCCTCTGAGCCCCTGTTGTACGGCCATCACTTATTACTATCGTCACTTAGTAAATATTGTAAGTGGTTCAAAGGAAGAAATTGTGTATTTTATAATATTATATTTTTCACAGAAAATAGCAAAGTCTCTGGCATGTAGTGACTACTTTTTAAAAAGTTTGTTGATTGAATGAGCCAATTGTCAAAATATGAGCTGAGAACAGTAAATGCTGAGGAAATTCAGAGAAAGGTTGTCTGCTGTAAGCTGCGGGGAGGGAAGGCAGTGAAGTCCTCCTGTAGGTGAATAGTGTGAATAGAGTTGAGACTAACAGAGCAAAGGGAATAGATAACAAGCTTCCTGGGGGCAGAAATTGTACGTGTCTCTACGTGTCCCCAGCTTGTAGCTTATGGCCTGATCGTGGTAGGAATTTAATAAGTATCGGTTATATGAATGAATGGCTTCTATGTGTAAGGAAGATTGTTAGTAGCAATAAATCAGGATTGACTACAGTATGTGTTAAGAAAAAAGATGAGATGAGGAAGGCAGTCTGATGACCAGATGGACAGACAGCATAGAGATATGGTCAGCAAGGAAAAAATGAAACAGATGTTGGGGAGCCTTGAATATCAAGTTGAGTGTGGGGAATGGGGAGCCATCTTGGGTTTGTGTGCAGGGGTATTAGGTACAGAACTGGAAAGGGTCGGAAAACTAGGACATTAGGTGGCAGGAGGTGAGGAGGAATGGACTGAGTGCTGGCAGAGAGAATAGAAGGGAAAAATCAGGGCTTCCCTGGTGGCGCAGTGGTTGAGAATCTGCCTGCCGATGCAGGGAACACGGGTTCGTGCCCCGGTCCGGGAAGGTCCCACATGCCGTGGAGCGGCTGGGCCCGTGAGCCATGGCCGCTGAGCCTGCGCGTCCGGAGCCTGTGCTCCGCAACGGAAGAGGCCACAACAATGAGAGGCCCGCGTACCGCAAAAAAAAAAAAAAAAAAAGAAAGAAAGGAAGGATCAAAAGGCTCAGTAGTTAATGGGATAAGGGGGAAAGACAGGCAAGACTTGATGTTTTAACTCTTCGACGCTGAGAGAATGGTGGTGCCCCAGAAATGTGAATGTGAGAGGTTGGGATGAGTTCCGAGGAGACATGATGTGTCTATTTTTGTCTGTTGCATCTGAGCTAATGGAGGGCATCTAGGGCATTTTTGTCTTACTCAAAAAAATATTTTTCAAGTGCCCATATGTTTGGGACTCTCAGAAGGATACAGAGTGATGATATAGTCCCTGACTGCCTCTGAGTGTGCCAAAGAGAAGCATAAAATTTGGAGTCAGATGGACACAGTAATAGGTGATGATATTTCTTAGACCTGGAGCTTCAAGTTCAGAATTCAAGTTTCAGATGAGATGTCATAGCTAGATCCTTACCATGAGTTAGATCTAGTTCCCCAAGATAAAACAGTAGAGAGAAGCAGCAGAGGGCAATGACCAGAAAACAGAGCATGGTGTTCCATAGTTTTGGCCTGATGGGATCATGAGATATCACCCTTTGCATAACTAGCTTCTTTTCCTCCTTCATGTCTTAGCTTAAATGTTCCCTGAAAAAGGCTTTCCTCTTCCACCACATTACGCTACCTCAAACACATGCATTTTCTTGTTATTATAGCAGAGAATGCAGTATTCACGTCTTTACTTTGGAAAAAAAAAAGAAAAAAAGGCTTCACCCACCACCATAATTACCAGCAAGGACCATAGTTTTCTTATTTACCATTAAATCTTTGGAACCATGTGGCCCAATAGAACCTTCTGCAATGGTGGAAATGTTCCATATCTGTGCTGTCCAATATGGTAGCTGGTAGCCACAGTGATGATTTAACATTTGAAATGTGGCTTATGTGATTAAGCGTATTTTTAATTTAATTTATTTATTTAGTTCAAGTTAAATTTAAATAGCTGCATGTGACTAACTGCTACAAGATTGGTCCTCACAATTTCAAAATCTACCCTGAAGCCTGGTACATAATACATAACAATAAATCATTTTTGAATAAATAAATGAACAAAATACAGGGTAATCTGCCTTAAGTATCTCTGGGGATTTATTTATCTATTTATGGCTGCATTGGGTCTTCTTTGCTGCGCGCAGGCTTTCTCTAGTTGCAGCGAGCGGGGGCTACTCTTCATTGTGGTGCACGGGCTTCTCATTGCAGTGGCTTTTCTTGTTGCAGAGAACAGGCTCTAGGTGCACAGGCTTCAGTAGTTGTGGCACGTGGGCTCAGTAGTTGTGGCTCACGGGCTCTAGAGCGCAGGCTCAGTAGTTGTGGCACACAGGCTTAGTTGCTCCATGGCATGTGGATCCATGGCATGTGGATCCAGTTGCTCCATGGCATGTGGATCCAGTTGCTCCATGGTCCAGGATCTTCCCGGACCAGGGCTCGAACCCATGTCCCCTGCATTGGCAGGTGGATTCTTAACAACTGTGACACCAGGAAAGTCCCGGGTCATTTGTCTTTTTGTCATTGAGTTGTATGAGTTCTTTATATATTCTGGATACTAAACCCTGATCAGATACATCTTTTGAAAATAGAAAAAAAAAAATTTTTTTTTGATCACTGAAAATAATCAGTCACTAAATAGCAAAAGAAAAGAAAAATAAATAAATAAAAATATAATTTTCAACTTCATTATTCTAACTTTTCTGCCACAATTTTATTACCCCATGTCTATAATTCTTTATTGCAAATATAAATAAGATTCCCAAATATGAAAAAAAAATCAGGAATGAAATTCCCCCTATTATAGCTGGTTCCTTCTCAAGAATTGTTCATGTAGGCCCATGACATGACTAAAATAGTGAGATAATAAAATGAATTTCATTGTTCAGTAACGTGTAGACAAAAGGTCCAATGCGAGTCAGGTAGTAGCTGTTCCAAAGGAAACTCACTTGAGATTTTCCTTTCTCATCTCAGATTATAGTCCATGTACTTCTCCACCTGATGATCACTGAATGCTTTTGTTATAAATTTAAGTTTCTAGTCTTAGGCTAGAAAGGGCACTAACAGGAAGGGGAGAGGGAGGGGGAGGTGAAACAAGAGGAATAATCTGGATAAATTTGAGTGAAGGCTCTGCAAGTTTGGACCCCCAAAAGTGTCAGGCTGCCACATGGGCACCTCTAGACTTCTCTCTGGGAAATTAGTCCTCCTTCTTGAACAGAGCCAGACCTTCCCAACCAATTTGCCATGGACCACAGCTCATGTAAAAGTGGTGGGGCAGGAGATGTAGGCTACTAAAAAGGCAATCCTTTTCTCTTTTGGCCTTGCTATAAAGGTCTGAGACGTATTTGTGTTACTGAACCAAAACTGAGTCTGCTTGCCCATGGGCAGTAAAGCCAATCTACTGACACCAGGTTGTGGTGAAAGAAAGTGCAGCTTTTATTGCAGGGCACCAAGCAAGGAGTCCAGGGCAGCTAGCGCTCAAAATACCCAAATTCCCCAATGGGCTTGAGGAAAGCATTTTTAAAGCCCAGATGAGGGAGTGGAGTCGCAGGGTACGTGGTTAGCTTGTGCACAGTTCTCTGATTGGTTGATGGTGAGGTAACCAGACGGTGTCACTTATCAATCCTCAGGCTCCAGTAGGTTTAGGGGCTACATGCTCATGGTCATCAGGTAGTTAATTTCTTTTACTTAATGGGGGTTTTAGCATCTGCAAAACAACTCAGGACCTGTGCATCGCTACTATTATCTAAGTACTTCAGAGAGGAGCTAATGCAGAGTATATAGGGGAGGGGTCTGTCCTGGGAAAGCCCCATAGGGTCCTGCTCGGTTACACTTGCCTGGATAAGAAGAAAAAAAAAAAGCCTTTGCAATGTGCCCATATCCATCAGCTATATCTAAAGCTTTTAAACATCAAGACCTTCCTTGGACATCTTTAAATAAATTACCTGTTTTGCATATAGTCTAATATCTCCAGTATTTCAGGACCTATTGAAAAGAATGAGCCAAATGCCTTTTTCCCCTCAGTGAAAAAATGGTGATTGAAAAACTTTTCAGACAGAGAAAAGCAGGAAGAGAATATGACTCAGATATGAAATGCAGTTTAGTTAACATTTCCCTTATCCACACGTGTGTATTTAGGATAGCTTCTCTAATCTTATATAAATGATCTTTTAAGATTTAATATCCTTTTTCTTGTTTAAATATGTATCAAATTCTACAGTGGACTTACCATAAAAATAAATCAAGCTACATAATGTCAGAAAATAACACTTTATGCATATGAAGTTCCAGGGCCATGGAAATAGTAATATAAACCCTCAGTGTAATGCCTATTTTATGAGCCCAGTGAGATTTAAAATCATGACCTTCCTTTACCTGCAGCATTCAGAATCATTCTGAATAAATACTGAACCAATGGGCAGGCATTGTAATCTGCCCTATGGGTAAACCATTAAAATTCTCTGAGCCTTAGTTTCTACATCTGTGAAATGGGGGAAACATATATCTGAGTGGGCTATTGAGAAGGCAAAATGCAACAGTGTTAATAAATTTCCTGACACAAGGGCCAGCAGCATGTTGGTAGTACTCAATAATTGTAGCATTAATAAAATAATTTGAAAAATCCTCTTGATCTATTAAAACTCTTGTTACACTTGAATAAGTGGAGAAGTAGAATTTTAATTTCAAAAATCCCCTCCCATTTTAAAATTCAGCAAAACACATCAATGTGAAAATCCCATTTTTCTTTTGAGTCCAATGAATGAGAGAAGAATTTGTCACCATGAAATTGTCTATGAAACTAACTTTCAGTGATTACGAAAGCACCCCATACTTGTCAAAGCAAAACATATTTCTACTGTGAAATAAAACTGCCATTGAAGTTACTTGGACTTCAGCTTTCACAGGAACTGGTTTTGTTCTGCTTTGTTCTGTTTGCTTAGATTTGTACAGAGTTCTGTCTTCAATAGCAGATGTGAGCTTGCTGCAGAAGTCGAAATAAACCGCATGACAAAGAACCTTAATGGGAAGCATAAGTGTTGGCAACACTATGTGATCTATATCTCAGAAAACAAATTAACACCACACACTTTCAGGATGTATAGACAGAGATCAATAAAAAGATGTTCTTGCAAATGGAATATTGAAAGGCAAGCAATTGTACACTTCTGCTTTCAGCGTCTTTCCAATGAAAAGCAAGTTGCAATACAGCAGAGGCTGCTTTTCCTTTCTTTTTCCCCCTGAATGCAGAGCTAGTTCAGCTTTCAGGTATCACACAAACGTCTCTTGAAAGAATCGCCATTAGGAATTACATCTATGAATGCAGTGATAAAAAAAAAAAAAAAGGAACTTGTCTACAGCTGGTCCATCCCCCAAATGGAAGGGAAGGAACACTTATCCTCAATCTCAAACACCCACTTCTCTTTGTGTGTGCGTGCACATGTGTGTGCCTGTGCTCACAAGCATCTCAAGCTCTCTGTGGGAGGAAAACGGTTTCAACGCTGGTTGAAAACGGTTTCAACGTATACTACTGGATTCTGGGTGGCGGCTGCTGTTCCATCTGTAGACAAATGAGATGTGCTGTCGAGCCAGAGTGGATCGGTTTGGGGCGGGGGGGCGGGTGTCCGGAGAGGGAGGAGCGGTGAGAGGAGGATGGAGATTCGTGCATCATGTACTCTTTTTTTTTTTTTAATCCCCATCAGGCTACAAAGGGAGCTAATTTATGCCTCACATCGGTTCATTATATGTATTTGTATCCTTTTCCTGTCACTTGAAAAAACATTATGCAATTTAGAAAATTCATAGGGATGTTATTTTTTCATCAGAACGTGGTGTTGCGCCCCACGCCTGCTTTGTTTTTGGAAACAGGGGTCTCCTCCCAGCAGTTTCTGGATATGCTGCAGGTGCAGCAGCTGAATATAGGAAAATCTGGAAACCAAGAAAGGCTTAGGAAATGAACAGGTGTAGTGACAGGGACAGTCTTTCCAGCAGTGAAAGATGTGACTCTGGTCTGGTTTATGGGTCCATGCTATTAGTCAAAATCTGTGTTCCTGTGAAACGCAATGTTTTTAAACCACCATCTAATTAGCTTTAAAAGAAAAAAAAAAAAAGAAAAGTTCTATTGAATAAATTGATAAGTCACACTTTTCTAAAAATCTAAATTGTATTTTGATTGGTTTTCTGGTAATTGCTATAGGGTAATCGGAAGCTTTCAGCACTTTTTTCCTCTTGCAGTTTCAGATTTTTTTTAAGCCAGTTATAATTAAGCATTTGTAGCTGCTGTTATTTTGTTCTGGTCATTACCAACATGGTCAATTTTTTGTGTCTCCCCCTCCCATAGTTTATTTTTTCTAACTATCAAATGTTCATTTGTAGGGCAGACAAGTGATAAGTCTTCAGAAGAAAAAAAGTTTATGAATCAAATGAAACTAAATTTTTATTACGCTTCATAAGAAAACTTCCCCTTTCCTTATCACATTTCTCCTTAACACATCTGTCCTTGGGGCATTGTCCTATTTTCTCTCACTCTATCATCAGCCAACATCAAAAAATATCTTTAATTACAGAAGATAATTATAGAAACCATTATTTCTGGCTCTAGACACCATACAGATTTTCCAACTTATGAGGCCTCTTATTTGAAAGTCCCTTGATGATAACTTCATTCTTTGAATCAAGAGATGGTCCCTTTGATATATTCTCTAACTATGGAAAGATGATTCCTCTTTCCATTTCATCAGGCATGCACTTTTGACTCCATTGATATCAACCTAGATAAGATCTCTAAATGTTTGGTGTTAGAATTTTTTTTTTTTCCAAAAGCATAATAAGCATGAGCGGAGAAATTAGTTAATTGCTTAAATCCCCCAGCAGGTTGTTAGACATGAAGCAATGGCGTTTCCAACTTCTGAGTTAAGTTCTGCACTTTACAATGATGAGTTTGAAGTGATAATGGAAGATGAAAAAAGGATTTGTGATTACTGGGATAAAGTGCTAATCTGCACCACAGAACCTGCTGCACCCACCCCTAACATTTACTCTAAAATGCTTTCAGCTTTTAAATCCACCCTCCAAAATTAGTAGGGGGTTAAGGTAGAACCCATTGGGAGGTTACATTTATTTAATATTCAGTCCTTTCTTGGATGAAATATTGCAGTCTATCCTCACAGGTATTTGTCAAACCATTAGAGTAATGGTTTATAGCTATTAAATGAAATTGCAGTTCTGTTTGTAAGTTCCATTTACGCAGGATAAGCAAAGTGCCTTCATTTGGATTTAAAATACCTGAAATCTTAGCTGCGGCACATGAAGATTATGTAGACTGTTAACTAATTCATCACCTTTGTGCGAAGCCATCACAGATGAACCTGCTCTAGGTGTCTGTGCCACACAAAACCATGGTGGGCAGCCAGAGTCACACTGTCATGTACTGTGTCATTCATTTCTTCAGAGCTGGAAGACCAGGCACTGGTTTTGTTTTGTTTTTTTTGTAACAGCCTACATGCTTTTGGTTTTTTTAGAATCAAATGAAAAGGTGCTTTTAATCATTGTTTCCAGCACAGGAATATTTGATATAGTTCCCTCTGATAATAAATGGAGAATCATGCCTAGAGTTAAAATAAAGCTTTTCTCAGAAGACTTCTATGTGCCTTTTCCCCCATGCTTTTCACTTTATAAGCAATTTGCACAGACACTGCTGAGTACAAAGGAACTGAGATAAATGAAGTCTTTAGAACTTCACCCTTCTCACTGGGTGATGAGTTTGATTGCTTTCAACAGAAGAGACACTCTTATATTCAAATGATTAATTACCAAAACTCACATTTTTGGTTGGAAAAGATCCTCCACATCCTGCCCCTTCCTCCGGAGAATAAGTTAATGCTATGCTAATGGGCCTTCTAGTTTACAGTGTGAGTTCCCAATGGATCTCACCAGAGTGCCCCCCTCCTACTCATGACTTGAGGCTCACGTATGCACACAGATACTACTCTTCTCAAAGTTTCTGTGCTTTCAGGTAGCATAAAATGCCTTAACCAGACACCCCTGACCCGATACACCTTTGTGTGAATTAGACGAAAGTGTCCCCTCCAGGTGTACCTGCTCCATAGGGGTCCGGCTTAGCAGTTGCAGCAGGATGTGGATTTCAGGCCTCTCTTTACCCCTTGACCACTGCTGTTGTGCAGGACCCAGTCTGAATGGCTGTCCAAGGCAGCTCTGACTTATCCTAAATAACAACAAAAACAACTGTGATGGGCATGAAAACATACTGTTCGGATCTCGTCCTGCAGGAGGCATGTTGACTGACAGATCGAGTTACTGACCCTTTGAAACTACCATCATTTGTGCCAAGGCCACACTTCCCCTAGCTGCTCCTGGCAGTGAGTTAGCATGGCAGAATACTAGTCGTGAGCTGTTCCTGTAGGATGCAGCACCCTCCAAAGGACAAGTTCAGCTTGAAGACTTCCCATTAGCCTGGCCAAAACTTCCTCAGAACTGCGCTACAGCACGAGATTCACTTGGCCCAACCCTTCCTTCCCCCTCTCCTTTCTCAGGTGTCAGATGAGTCCTCCTTGCCTTCACTGGCTTCCTCCCCTTTATCCTTCACAGGCATATTCCCTCTTCTAAGCTTAGCTTGATGTCTGCTACTCAAAAGACTCAACACAACAGCTAAGCGTCTTTCCACATACCAGCCACCAAGCTAAATGATTTACCTTTGATTTCTCATATAACCCTCCCAACAGCACAATGAAGGAGATGCTCTTTGGACTCTCTTCACTTTGTAGATGGTTCAGTGGAGGTTTAGGGAGGGTGAACATCTTTCCCACATCACACAAGTTGCATGAGGCAGAGCTAGGATTGGATGACAGGTTTTGTTTCAATCCATTGTTCTGAATGACTCTATTATACTAGCTGCTATATTTTTAAAACTTGGTAGGACTGATAGAAACTAGAAGGACTTTAAAATTGGAGGTCTTTTATTTTTCTCACAAAAACGGGAAAAGTCAAATACTCCCTTTGTCCTGAGAAAATCACCTAAATGGCCTACTGTAACCCAAAGATAGTGCAATAGATACCGTTCTAGGAGAAAACTCTGTTGTAACAATTATCTAGAATTCAAATGCTTTCAGACTGAGAAATTAAGGCTTTTGTTTGGTATAATTATTATTTTAGAAGTTGCTGGTCTGGAGCAGAAAACTAGCCATGGAAGTCAAGCAGTGCTGCCAAAGTCAAGGAGGAGACCCTGTCACTCCAACATTCACGGCCGCTGGGAAGGGCAAGAAGGTTGTCCAAGTTCTATGTTTCAGACATCTCACTGAGGCTGGCTTCTACTCAATCACAAAAAAAGAAAAAACTACAGAAAAAGTTGGGTCAACTTCTGAATGAGGATCCTCATGAGTTCTGGGGAAGTCTGGGACAGTTGTGGCCTTTGAGAGGAATAAACTACTGAACTTCTGGGCTTCTTGGACTGTGGCAGATCTGTGGCAAACTTTCTTTTCTGGAGATAGACTAGGACACCTGAGGTGCAGTCCAAACTGTGTGGAGGACATCTCAGTTATAATAACAACCACCATCGTATTGAAAGTGTATTTGTTCATCAAGCCCTGAATTAAGTGTTTTGCTCACATTATATATGCAGTATATTATCCTTTCCACAGTCCTATAAGACTATTGTCATCCTGGTGTCAAATTTTATGAAACTGAGGTTTAGAAATGTTAAACAATTTACTCAAGATTGGGAATTCTCTGCCGGTTCCATGGTTCGGACTTGGTGCTTTCACTGCCATGGCCCCGGGTTCAATCCCTGGTTGGGGAACTAAGATTCTACAAGCCACACAGCCTGGCCAAAAAAAAAGAAAAAAAAAATCATAAAATTAGTAAGAAGCAAATAACAGGACTCAAACCCAGATTTTTCTGTTGCCAGGGCTCCAGCTTAATTACTAGGAGACACTTTAGCTGGAATTCAGACTGTAATAGACTCACCTCTGTTCAAGCAACATGTTTCAGAAATTCTGTATTCAAGGAACCCAAGTGGTATTTGAATAACATCCTCCAAAATGAGAAAGGAATCATATGCAACAGAGTTTTCCTAAATGATTCATATCATGCCAGGCAATATCCCACCTTTTTAAAAAGTGCAAAAAAATTTAGAAATACTGAAGTCGTAATACAGCTTAGTAAAGTGAGGTTCTGTTGAGCATCTACGGTACTCAAATTTTAGTGTGGATCTGAACCACTTCACGGGCTTTTTAAAATATAGTTTGCTGGGGCTTCCCTGGTGGCGCAGTGGTTGAGAGTCCGCCTGCCGATGCAGGGGACACGGGTTCGTGCCCCGGTCCGGAAAGATCCCACATGCCGCGGAGCGTCTGGGCCTGTGAACCGTGGCCACTGAGCCTGCGCATCCGGAGCCTGTGCTCCACAACGGGAGAGGCCACAACAGTGAGAGGCCCGCGTACCGCAAAAAAAAAAAA
>NW_006796034.1:2232640-2289964 GCF_000442215.2 Lipotes vexillifer | reverse complement strand
AAAAAAAAAAATATATATATATATATATATATATATATATATATATATATATATATATAGTTTGCTGGATCGCAGGTCCAGAGTTTCTTACTCAGTAAGTCTGAGAATTTGCACGTATAACAAGCTCCCAGATGATGTTAATTCTGCTGGTCCAGGGAGCTCACTTTAAAAACCACTGATCTGGAGGTCTTCATTTTCTTTCCTTGCATCTAGGGTTTAATGTTAGGGAAAAAAAAAAAAAAGCTCAGATTCCTGAACTAATGGGATTGATAAAGCACCAGTTAACAGAACAAAAATTCAGAGCTGTGACAACATGTCATGGTGGGACTAGGATTCTAAGACCCCAGATTACCGTGTCCCACACTTTGTCTAAGAGGACTCTGCCAGAGAGAGATTGGGACCAGTCCACAGTGTGTAGCACTAGCCCTGAGGCGGGTGGGGATTGTGTCTGTAATAATGTTGCTTTGAACAAGTTAAGACATTGAGATAATAAGAAAGATGCACTCATGAAGCAACCTGTGGTATTTTTATTCTCTTCACCCTGAGGAAATTTCAGCCAGTCCCACAAATTCTCTGGACACTCTTGGCTATTAAGATGCTCTCTGGACATGTTAATCTCCAGGATGTCTCCTATCGATAATTAAATTACAAAGTACCATGTCATGTACTTGGTCATTTCCAAGCTCTGTACTGCATTTAGATTTCCAGTTTCTTCCCATTTCCCCAGCTCAGGTCTGCTTCAGGTTAGAAGCCGACAGTGAAAGGAGGCGGCACATGTGACTTTCTTATTCCCCTACCTAGAAATTCTATTCTTTCCCCCACTGGGTGGGTGGCCTGTGGCATCCCCAAGGTTGAAGAGGTCATGAAGGAAGCAGAGGAGATACAGGGTAGGAAATCTTACTTTACTGACACCTGTGTGATCTGTGCTGGCTTCCTCCACCCCCGGCTAGCGTTTGAAGCCCTCTCTCCCGCACGCTCGGGTGGGACATGCCATGTGGGCAGCCTCTCTCTTTTGGCTTGTGGCTCCCCCTCAGCTCCGACATCTGAGCAGAACATGGCAGCCTGTGTTGGCTGAGGTTCCTTCAGTACCTGCAGGAGGCCCTCCTGGGTTTCATTTGTAAATGACCCTAGGCAGACACTACAGATTCCTTATCTGGTCCCTGGGAAAAAGGAACCCCTGACCTGCTCTCAGGCGAAGGTGGTCCCTTCTCAGATGCAGCCCCTGTTCTGCTGCCACAGGTCACTTTAGCTGGTCTCCAGTCTGTAGAGTTCTTTTAGGTTTGAATCAAATATACCAGTCTCCCAGATTCCAGGAACCACTCTGAAAGCCTTCTAAGTAATGTCTTTGAATCCTTTTTTTTTTTTTTCTCCAGACTTAGACAGAAAAGGGGATATTTAAACCTAGTGTTACACAGCCCCACAAATCGAAGCTGTCTCATAGGCTACTATGAAAGCCCTCCCTTTGCTAAACTGGCAAAACTACCCGTCAGTCACACCATCCTTGAGTAGCTCACTCAGATGGCAGGTGTGGGAGGACATAGTGTTTTAGCAGATGGAATCTCTAAGACAAAGGGAGTTACTCCTGAGGGACTAGTACACTCTGGAAATATCACGTAAGTGTAAAAAACAACAGTTTCCTATCCTTTCAGGTGTTAAGGCAATTTTACTGTCCTTCAGTGGCTATGGAGCAAACTTAATAAATAATACAGTTTCCTTAGGCTTTAAAGAATCAGGGATACGGACTAGATGACAGAGTAGATAGTTTTCTTCTTTAGGATAGCTGAGTAAACACACAAGGTTACCCGTCCTCCCTTGCAAAATTTCAATGATATCACAGAATAAATCGGCAAATAAATCCTAAAAGGCACTGGAAAGCAGAATACGCAGGGTAAAGGGACTGAAGGTGCCAGAAAAACATAGAGTAAGGAATTTGTAAAAGATATAAGAAATAAACCAAGTGAGACAAACTGACAACAAAAGCCACATAGACAAAAGAGAGGACGATGGAGAGTCTGCCAGGAAACTGGGTGGATATTTGAAAGATTCCAGGTAGAACTGGCAGAAGGGTCACTGATGGCTACCATGCAAGGTGGGACTAGTCCTGCCCACACATCCACCCACTGAGGAACAGATAGCATTCAGTGCCCTAAAGTGAGACTTCCGGTCCTGAAGACTGTCAGAAAAGATTCTGTGACTGGGAACAAATGTCCCTGTTATGGCAACCACAAGGAAGAAATGGGGTGCCCCTGCACCCAAAGGCAAACTCCCACCACACCCCACAGCAAATCCCACCCAGCAGCATGTCAGCTCTTTTTCTCAACAAGTTGTGGGTTAAAGAGGAAATCAAAGCTAAAAGTATAGACATTGTAGAAAGCAATGACAATAACAGCACTACATAGCAACATCTATGGGATGCTTCTCTACCTCATCCTAAAATCAGTGCATGGAATTTCTCCTGAGTTTATTCCGCAGCCCTGTTTGCGTTTCTTTGACATACAAATGATGTAGGTCCCAACTTTAGCCCTTATATTAAGGCACCTCTATAGATAACGGGGCTTCAAGTCCGTTTGGGGTCCCTTTTCATCCCCGCAACTAGAGATTTCCTTTCTTGTTATTGTTCTCAGAAAGGTATTTTCAGAATGTGAGGGCAATCCGTCTGTGACATCTGTCACCTCATTGATCACCAGGGCTGATTCGGCTGATCTGCTGCCTAGGCAGGTGTCCCTGTCCCCCCCACCCCCACCTCTCCATGTGCATGCCTCCCAAAGCTGCATGCTCAGTCAAAGAGGACAACCTTCCCTGATACAGGAGGACCATTCTTCAATCCAAGGTATGTGAGTAGCTGCACTCTCCTGCTAGAATCTCCAAACAAGCTCTCAAGAAAGGTACTTTTAAAAACACTCCATCTATTTAGCTTGGATGGGGAACTTTCCATACATCAGCTCATTCTGCCATCTTGAAGAGAATTTCTGAATTAATTTCAATTTAAAAATATGCCTAAGTGTGATTTGATTATTTACTTCTCCATGTCTCATTTCTCACTGCAAGCACTCCAACTATACTATTTGCTGTTTCCCAAATCATGCTTTTATTTTTTGTTGTTGTTATATCTCCATTCTTTACATATGAACAATAGATGTTCATCTTTCACAAAACTGTTCAAGCATCACCTTTCCTGTGAAGCCTTTCTGGGATCCTCCAGAGGGAGTTAGTAACTCTCTCCTCCATGTTCCCATGCCCTCGTTCATCACAACTGTATGACAGCACTTCTTTTGTTCTGTAATTACTTAGGTGTCTGTGTTCTCTCTAGGCTATGAGCTCCTTTTTGAGATTGCTGGAATCTAAATAATGTTTTGGTACCACCAGCACCCAGCATGGTACAAAAAGTAGGTAGCCACAAACTAGAATAAATGAATGACTCCCCAGATAGAAGGGGTAAGTAGTTATGAAAAGGAAAGGCACACCCTGTCCAATTGACAGGAGTAGACATTATTAGCAAGTAATGAAAATTGGTTGGAAAAAAACTCAGATGCCTAGGGTCAAACGCACAGTGTACTGAGAAGTTGTTTCAATATATTAGTCAAAGTAGAAGCTTGGTAATATGATTTCTTGTAGCAACACTTAAAATTAATTGGAAGGAAGAAAAGGCTGAAGGTTAAAGGGGTCAATGAGGAGTAAATGGCAAACTTCAGAGTTCCTAAGAAAGGTGTGTAGGAAAGCCCTTAGGATGGTTAATAAACTCTAGTAATCCTTCCGACCTCCCACAAGCTCCACAGGATACAATTACCTTTCTGCCAGTTCTACGTGGAATCTCTGAAATATCCACAGTTTGCCCATGGGCTGTCAGATTTTAAAGTGTAGCGACGGCTTATAAAATAGCCCGAGAACTGTAACTAAGTGTGCACCTCCTCCTTGCTTTCCGGGCATACTTGCCTTCTCCATGAATTGCCCCAGATTGCTCTTGACACATTATTCTGAATGATATTTGTGGGGAACTCCCAATAAATCCTCATCAATACAAATAATAATGCATGACTTTTCTAGAAAGATAATTACCAACCTTCTATGTAGCCATTAGTTCATTGTTCTTCACCTAATTTCTAGATGTTGACATTTGAAAAATACCTCTGGCTAACAAAGTTCTCATAAAACTTGTAGGTGAGCCACAAATGTTATTGAATGAATGATTTATTAATATGTTTTAATGGTGTGGGATGGTCTCAAATTTCAGTTTAAGACATTCTGAATTATAGACCCTATTTATCCCTTAATATAAGTCATACGCAATAAATCTCCAATCTCTAAGAAACAGTTGCTTCCAGCTATAAACAACCAGTTCAATCAATGATTTTAAATTGTATCTTTTGAAAACTTAAAAATCATGTATCTTACCCCATATTCAAGTGAATTAGCAAGATCAAAGTTATCATATTTAGAGTCTCTCAGTGACTAAAAATAGATTATAAAAGCATACATGTTAAATGGTTCCATGAGCAAAATAATTCGACAATATTTTTTATCTTTAAACTTATAAATAATATACATTAACCAATAAAATACTCCTACGCCAAAACCTTGAATTTCCAGATTCTTTGATAACCAGAATTTCTGGTTCACTGGCTATTCTAAATAATGAAAAATAACCCACACTATAACCAGATCACCAATTTTCAAAGAAAGATAATAAAATGCACTTAGGCTTGGCTTAAAATAATTTGACTTGTGGATTCAGATGTTACTTTAGGACATCAATGGTACCTCAAGCTTGTCAATATAACTTGAGCTATTGAAGAATTATGTTAAATTATGTTGTCTTAGTATTTCAGAATGAATGGTATTTTATTAACTATTCATCAGCGCAAGTGAGACTTCACCCCAAATAAAATTTGACCAGCCAATTTACAATGTGAGAGCCAGAAACGTACATATTTGGGAATTTAGAATGAAGTGATTGGGCAATGAAAGTTTAAAATGGTGGGGCATGTTCAGTGGACACATATTAGAAGATGTACTATATCTCTAACAACCTACGGAATAAAGTGATTTAACATGTGCATTCAGTGTGCTTCCCAGGGTCACCATATTGCTAAAGTCAGCTCTACATGAGCCTGGTGTTTCTAATCTTATTTTCTTGGTATTTTCTGCCTGGCTCTGTCTTTCTACTTCCCTGATTGGCTTTTATCTTCCTGACCCTTCTCCTACCCAGGTGATAAACAAATCCCTGCTGAGTGGTAAACAAACCTGGAGGCTAGGAGGACCTCTGGGAGCTGCAGCTGTCACAGTTCTAAAAAGAAGTTGAAACTCTTAAAGAGATGAAGAACCTTTAAAGGAAGCGGAGAGCAAAGCCTTGAAGTTCTACAGTTTCACCATTTGTACTAAAGATGTGGCTGAAAAGAAGTCAGTGAGACAGAAAGACAGCTACAGGCAACACAACATGGAGCAGTGCTAGTCAAAGCAATGATCTTCAAACATCTCCTCTGAAAGAAATAACAAAGCCCTAAGTCACATATTATTTCACTGGCAACCACCATAGTTTCTGCTAGTGTAATAATATTTTCTTATATTTCGATGCTGCTTTGAAGTTTACAAAGCTCTTTCCCATATATTATCTCATTTGCTGATCACAACCTGCCCCAAACTCCCTTTTCAGGCTTCTCCCCAGGACACTGAGCTAGGATCTACCTAGCTCAGGGTCCTCTGACCAGACCCTACATACTGTTATCTTTAAGCATTCATTTTTAAGTGTTCACTGTGATCCTTATGTTTATGCATTTCAATTTTCCTCTTCCATTGGCCTATCCAAATCTTATTTGGCATCTAAGACCAAGCTCATAATACTATTTCCTCTGAAAAGCCTTCCCTGGTGAGTCACCTGGAGGAATCACACCTTCTTTTGTATACTATGACAATCAATGACCATTGATATCACTTAATAACAATTGTGTTCTGTGTCTCATTAGATCTGTTCTATTATTGTCATTTTGAAATCTCCTACTGTTGGAACTTTTGTCCACCAGGTCTTACTTCCTTAACTAAACTATAAATCTCATGAGATCAGGTCTGAGAACCTGAACAGTTAATTTGCACAGGGTACAATCAAGAGCCCCTCCCACAGTGTAAGCCCTAGTGGCAGAGTAGTAGGAAATGGAGCTGATTCATGGACAGTTAGTGTCTCTGGGGAACAGGGAGCAGAATGCAGAATTTGTGCATTCCTCTGCCACCTGTTTTGTTCTACTTAATTATAAGTTTCTTAAAGGTAGATACCCAGTTTTATTAATAGAATGTATTTCAATGAACTAAACCAGAAATAAGAGAACTAAAGAGGAAGGAGGTCAACCAGTAATTAAGAAACCAGAGTAGATAGTAAAGCATGCCAACAGTTAAGTACTAGGAAGACAGGACTAAGTAAACAAGGGAGAGAAATTTTGGAAACCAAAAAAGAAGCCATGTGGCAGGACAAGTGATAAATGCTTAGATCAAATCTCCAAACAAATGGCTTCAGACTCAAGTGGAAAAATTGAGAGATCTAAGAGTCAGTTGGGTAGGAGGGATTTGAGAGGCTTCCATCCAGGATTGCTCGTCATCGTCTTAAAGATCGTGGAACAGAATGGGTCAGGAAGTAGAATCTGTGTTTTCTATTCATTGGAATTCCAGCAGAGTGGACTGCATACAGCAAGGGCTCAATAAACATGCACTCATTTGAGTTACTGAGGAACATACATTATTTTGTGTGTGTATGTACATTTGTATTGCCACCGCTAGGTTTTCTATTTATTCTAAGATTGACAGGTCAACCTGATCCAGGCAGGAAAGGCTTTTGTCAGTGTGAGAAGAGTCCAGTTTGGGAAGCAGACACTACTAACCACATCCTACCCTCCTTATATCACAGCTCTAAAGAGAGATTATCATTTGTAGTTCCTCTTTCTTTAACTTATATGTTAGGAATTCACCACTCAGTTAGAAACTTAGCTGTCTCTAATGACTAATCACTCCTGGCGTCATGAATCACACTCTGATGGTTATTCAAATGTTGAAGCAAATATACTTGCTGAACTAAGGGGCAGATCTAAGTCAGCCGACCCATGGAGAATTTTGACCTTAGCAAGTAAAGTACTAGAAGCAATGATCACACTTGTTGGTAACAAAAAATTTAATTGCAGAAACTGATTTTAAAAAATAGCGTATTGTTACAATCTACAATGTCTTACTCCCAAAGTTACTCCCATCCTAGCATGGTGTTATAAAATCCTATTAAGTGAGAAATCTGTTTTTGTGCTTTGCAGGCTTTTTCCAGTGTTAAGTTACTATTGCATACAAATTACCCCCAACAATTAGCAACTTAGAATAACAGTGTATATTTGCTATCTCTCAGAGTTTCTGTGGGTCAGGAATCTGAGCATTGCTTAGCTGAGTGGTCTGACTCAGGATCTTTTATGAGGTTGCAGTCATGACATTGGCCAGGGCAGCTATCATCAAAAGTTTTGACGGGAGCTGGAGCATCCACTTCTAAGATGTCTCACTCGCATGGCTGGTAAAATTGGTGCTGGTTGTGGATGCCTCACTCAGTTCATTGCCACATGGGCCTTTCCTGGAGTGTCCTTATCACATGGTAAGCGGTCCTAGGCAACAAGGCGGAGTGGCAATGTCTCAAGTGATCTATTTCAGAAAATACACACCTTCACTTCCACTGCATACTATTGATCACAAAGGCCAGCTCTGATACAATGTGGGTACGGACTATACAAAGACATCAGAGCCAGATGGGGAAGATCACTGGGGCCCATCTCGGAGACTGGCTACCACATGGGTGCTATAAACTGATAAGCCAAAAAACATCGCCTTTTGACATGGTACACTTTTCAGAAATATTCAGTTAAAATAGTGTCAGCTATATCCATACATAAGCAATACAGTACTGTTATTCTCAAAGACTCAGGAGTAAAGAATTTAAAACAAGTAATTTTTAAGTCATAGAATTCTTTAAAAAATTATTTGAGAAGAACAAATGGAGTGGAACAATAAGGTTTTCACCAGCAAATGTGGTGGGAAAATGTCAGCCTCGTTTATTTGGCTGGGAGGGCCAAGAAATTCAGGGACTGTTGTGAACAATGGTTAAAACCAACACAAGTCTATCACAAAGCAGCCCTAGTCAGAGCAAAACAGTATTCATGTGTCCTCATTGGAAGAGATGGACATCTTCTTCCTTTCCTTCTATAAAAATGGAAATTTGAGATTCTGTAACATAAACCCACGTCCATTAACAGAAAAAGATAATTACCTTAAATTGAATAAGCTTTCAACAAAATACTCCTCCTTTATAGCTGAGATGGATTGAGCCCAGAGTAAACCAGAATCCCAAGGGTTAAAAATATTTAGCATTCAATCGCTAGTTCACTTCTTGCCCTCTGATAACCAGGAACAAAATTGCTTTTCTGTTGCATAAAGTATCTTTCAAATTCAATTGCTTATCTCCTTATTCATTCAAGAAAGAGAGACCCCAGATTTACAGGAACCAGAGCCCATAATACAAATATAGTATATTAAACATACAGCAGACATCTTCCAAAAAATAACCAAAACACCGTCTATTGATTCTAACCTTCTATATCAAGGTATTCTCCAGTGGTCTCAACTGGATGCTGGATATGAGAAATTCCAATTATTTGAATTTCTATATATAGGATAAGCATTTAGTTATCAACACACACCATAAAACATATTTTCATCTGTTATTAAAGCACTATTACTATGTGGAATTGAATGTATTTCTACTGTGAACTCAACTGCCAGTGAAGCGGGCAAGGCAGCATTTTCTGTAGAGATTCCCTTTGCAGACCTGTTTTATAAGCACTGTCCTGGAGCAACCTTTGGATTGGCACTTGGATAAATAAAATGAAACATCATGGAAAGATTTTGAGAGTCCTTCTTGCCTCACTCCCTTTCTCCTCTTCTTATATGCAGTTATGCATTGCCTTGGTTTTAATGAACTGATTTATTGTTAAAAAATTTTTTTCTACAGTAATCTCTGTGCCCAATGCCTGCAAGCTTGTAGAAACCGTTCTGGTGCAGGGCGATCTCTTACAGAATCCTGAGCTCACTTAATTTCAGCAAAATACCAAACAGTGGGGCTGAGATGTACATGACTTCTTATTGCGCTAATTCCAATTCTGATCAAAACGAGTTTGCAGACTAGGAAATGGAGCCAAATTTTTAGAATGGCATGGAAGTTGGTGATATCAGTGTTTGCTAGAATCTCCTAAAGAGCATCACTGCTCTTCATGGTTCAGAGAACAGCAGAATTGGAGCAGCACGGAGAGGAGAGATGAGGAAGACTGCCAGAGGGAGAGGAGAGCTGGTTTCATCAGGAAAGTAAAAAAGAAAACCTAATTCATATCCTCTTGCTGTAAGAACTGAGCAGTTGATTTCTGAGAAAGCTTCGTGGGTTTCCCATGTACTTCTATAGACGATTTACCTATAGTTGAGTATTCATAGAAGGGCAAAGAAAGCAAGTTCAGGGCTTTATTAGGTTTGACTTTCGTTTTACTGTAAAAGTTTATAACTCTTATGATTTATTTCAGATTATAAAAGGAATAAGTAGAAATGCAGAAAATAAAGTTTAAAAAGAATAAAAGTCATCTACAGTCCTAGAATAACCACTGCTAGCAAAATCCAGTACGTATGTGTCCAGAGTTTCCCATGCACAGATTATTTGCATGGATGAAATCATGCTATCTGTACAATTTTATATCCTATGTTGTTTGCTAATGTTATTATTAATATTTGCTCATTGCACAACAGCTATTTAATATTTTTAGCTATGAAATAATTCAGCATACAAATATGCCATAATTTCTTGACCATTTTGGTTTCATTTAACTTTTTACCGTTAAATATAACATCAAATACTTCAATAAACAACTTGCATATATCATTTTGGTCTATACTTCTAATTGTTGTCCCAGAAAGAATATCTAAATTGGGAATGTGTAACTGAAATTTATTTAGGTAAAGACACTCTCCAAAATGATCATTTGCTCAATAAATCATTTAAAGGAAAAGAATATAAAATCTAATCAAGCTCAAAAATCTTGTATCCAGGGGCTTCCCTGGTGGCGCAGTGGTTGAGAGTCCGCCTGCCGATACAGGGGACGCGAGTTCGTGCCCCGGTTTGGGAGGATCCCGCATGCCGCGGAGGGGCTGGGCCTGTGAGCCATGGCCGCTGAGCCTGCGCATCTGCAGCCTGCGCCTCTGGAGCCTGTGCTCCGCAACGGGAGAGGCCACAACAGTGAGAGGCCCGCGTACCCCCCCAAAAAAAAAAAAAAAATCTTGTATCCAAATTTTTGGTAAGTCCTCGGTGTACTTGCTTTTATTTTTTTTACCCTTGCTTTTATTCAAGTATAATTTGCATACAGTGAAACATTCTGTTTTTAAGTTTGATGAGTTTTGACAAATGAATACAACAATATAACTGTGGCTGCAGATATACCCATATAACCATATCCCTGCCAATATATATATCAGATATTTCCATCACCCCAGAAAGTTCACAGCTGCCCCTTCTCAGTCAACCTCCACTCCCAGAAGAAACTACTACTGTGATCTTTTTCACTGTAGGTTAGTTTTACCTGTTCTAGATCTTCATAGACAATTGTTCTTATGTTCCTTGTTTCTTTCCTTCAGCATAATGTTCTTGAAATTCATCCATGTTGCTGCATCTATCAGCATTTAGGTTTGTTTTATTGTTGAGTAGTGTTGTGTGACTATACTAAATTGGTCTGTCCATTCTCCTGTTGGTGGAAATTTGGGTTGTTTCCAGTTTGGGGGCTATTGTGATTAAGGCTGCTCTGAAATTCTCTTTAGACATATTATTTCATTTTTCTTGGATAAATACCTAGGAGTATAATTTCTGGGTCATAAGGTAGGTTATATTTAACTTTATAAGAAACTGCCAAGCTATATTCTAGCTGGTTGTACCATTTGACACTCCCTCCAGCAGTGTTTATGGGTTCCAGTTGCTCTATCTCCTCGCCAACACTTACTGTTCATAGACTTTTTAATTTCAGCCATTCTAGTAGGTGTGAAGTGGTATCTAATTCTGACGATATTTGCATTTCCCCTGTGAGTAATAATGTCAAGCAGTTTTTTTATGTGTTTATCATGTTTCCTTGGGAAGGGTCTGAACTGTTCAAATCTTTTGCCAATTTTTTTTTTTGTTATTGGATGGAAGAAATACTTTGATATAGCTGGATTTGCGGTCTTTATTTAATATGTATATGTATTTTATTTAATTAAATATTTAATATACAATACACATTTTAATATATATAATATTTTATTAGTCTGTGGCTTATCTGATTATTTTCCTAGCAGTCTCTTTCCATGAGCAGAAGTTTTTCATTTTACAAAGTATATTTTATTATTTAAAAAATTATTATTGCTGTTTATCCTGTTTATAAAATCTTTGCATACCCTAAATTATTCTTAAGCTTTGTAAGTTTAGATTTTATAGGTCTAAAATCCATATTGGATTAATTTTTGTGTATGATATGAAATAGGGCCAAAGTATATGATTATCCACATGGATTTCTAGGTGTTCCAGAACCAGTGTTTTTGACAATTTTTTTTTATTAGTTGCTTTGGCCCCTTTGTTGAAAATCTATTGACTTATAAGTGTAGGTCTACTCCTGGAGTCTCTGTTCTGTTCCACTGATTAAATCATGAACAGTTCAAAGCAACAACTATCTGGTTTCACAGTCTACGATGACCACTTCCTCCATACCTCTCAAATTGCACCAGCCAAGGCATTCCCTTCCACTGGGATCCCATCACAGCTCATCACTGCTTTCAACAATCGCACCACCATAGCAAGCCAAGGACAATCAGGACTCTACTTACTACCTGTGATTGAGTCCTCATTACCAGCTGGCCTTTAGAGTGCTCCAGCTCCAAAATCCCATTTTAAAGTCTACTTCCTAGGACCACTCCTGAAACCAACTGGACACAGACACTCAGAGATTTACATGCGGGAGGTTTATTGGGAAGTGCTCTTGGGAATGGCGGCTGCAGGGGAGTAAGAGAAGCAGAAATGGACGGAAGGAGGAGTTGAACTATAATGCAGTTGTACAGAAGCCTCAGCCATCCCAACTCTGTGGTTGGTTAGCAAGCTGGGCATCCCCTTCAGAGGTATATATTAAAGCAAGGGAGGGCCAAGCTTTGAACCCATGCATCAATCAGTTATTTGATGTGGGCTGACACTGCGGAGGGTACATAACCTTGGGTGAAGCAGATCCCTTCCACTGAGACAGCAAAAGCCAATCCCAATAAAACTACTGGCTTTGTTACCTGCGGAATTAAGGGAGAAAATACTTAAAACATACTGCCAGTTTGTCAACATAAGTGTAGATGTCTACCATGGTACCCCTGGCCCACAGCAGAGTAAGTAAAAGGGGTAAAGATAGGTTAATCCACTGTCTGAGTCTGTTACCTCCAAAAGCAGGTCCTGAGAAAGAGCCTTGAGTTCAGGCAGTTTTAGGGGGATGTGATCCAAGGAAGAACACGTGAGAGAGAAGGGATAGTGAGACAGAAAAGAAAGAAAACCTAGTAAATGACATGTCAATGAACAGGTTATCATTGTTGGAAACTGGGGCTCAGTTCTGCTGGAATCTAGTAGAATATTTCTCAAAATGTCTCACAGAAGGTTGAGAAAGCTAGAGTACTAATCTGCCAACTCCCATTTCTCACGACTTGAGGGCTGCCCCAGAGGCACTTCCTGGCTATCCTGCTAAATAAGCTTTGAAAAATAGAGATATACAAGTGTCTGAGGTAGAAAGCGTTCAATGCATATTAAACTCAGACATGGGCCCAGGGGATATCAGCTGGATACCAAGGGTACCTGCTCCAGCCACCAATACTACATTCTTAATCTGCTCTGGAGATGGCAGGCATAGGCAGAAGAGCTAAGGCATTTTACAGAATGAAGAGACCCACTACCCATCAAGGGGCTCATGTTGCCCATTATCCCAGCAAGAATTTGGGAGTTGGGGGAAAAGTATAACCAATGGTGATAAGTGCATCTCTCATTGTGCTTGCCTGTACTCCTCCTCCATTGGCAGGTTTTACACTATTTTATGGATGTGATATAAGCACATTAACATGTCTTTATTTATGTGCTTACTTTGGGGAGAGCGTGGTTCAGTAAATAATAATCTATAATAATGGATGACATAATTTTCTATGATGTGACAGACAATGTTCTAAATATGTTACGTGTATGATCTCAATGAATCTTCAAACACTGGGGAAATATGTATAGTACAACTATTACTTCACATTATAGATCAGGCATTTGAGGCATAGAGAAATTGTATTAGTCAGCTATTGTTATGATAATACTGCATAACAAACAACACAAAGTTTCAATGACTTACAACAACACAGATTTATTTTTCTCACTAATAAGTTTATGGGTTGTCTAGGAAGTCTCTATGGACTAAATTGGGATTAGCTGACTAGGCTCCAGGCTGCAAGTGTGGTTTGACTCCAAGCTGCAAACTGGGTTTAGGTCTGCTCAAAATTTCTCTCTTCTGGGTCTGGGATTAGCAGAGCATGCTCTTCTCATGGCTGATAGCAGAAGCACAAGAGACCAAACCAAATCACTTAACATTGGTACTCTGTGCTGTTAACATTCTCATCAAACTTCTCTTGATATCTTGAACAGAGTAAATGCCACAGCCAAAATCAACATCATTGGAGCTGAAAAATATAGACCCCCAAGGAAGAGGTAGGACAAAGTGAAACTTTGCAGAACACTAATGCAGTCTACCGCCAATATTAAATAACTTGCTCTGGGCACTAATAAATAGTAGAACAAGACCAAAACCCAGTTCTTTTTTTTAACCCCTGTTCTAAACCTTTACAATATTCTGACTCATCAGGAGGGGTCAAAGGGAACTGGTGGAAATTTGGTGAAACTTAAAAGCTAAACGTTTAGAAATATATTTCTAAAATAATCTATATATGCCAAGTGACTGGTGGGCAAGGAGGAGAATGGGAAAAAGAGGTTCTATTCTGAGTATTTTGGAGGGCATAATTCAACAAGTTAACTGTAAACTGCTAGGAAGTTAAAACAAATGATCCAAGAATGTCCAATGAAAATGAGTCCAGAGACCTGGTTTCAAGTCTTTATATTGCTACTGTTTAAACAGGTGGCCTCAGTTTGCTTTCTGGTCTGTTCAAGCCTCCGCTTCCTCCACTGAAAAATGAGGGACAGTACTTAGAGCACTTGAACTCTATGCTTTTAATAAGCCCTTTAGGCTGATTTGAGAGAACTTTTGAAAGAGGCCTCCTCCCACTATGCCTCCATAGTATGCAGTAGCTAGAGATGCAAAATTGGAGTGAGCACCAACTCCATGTAATGTACAACATAATGACTAGTTGCATGGTCTATTTGAAAGTTAGAATAAATCCTAAACGTTTTCATAGCAAGGAAAAAATTTATAATCATATGAGATTATAGATGCTAACTAAACTTACTGTGGTAATCATTTCACAATACGTACACAAGTCAAGTCATTATACTGTACACCTTAACCTTATACAGAGCTGTAAGTCAATTATATCTCAATAGAACTGTAAAAAGATAAGTTTGGGGGATATGTCTCACAAAACAAATGTTCTACAAACTTGTTGACTATAATGAATTTCTTTAACTCTTTCTTAATTCATAAGAATTTGTTGGACTTTTCTACAAATGCTCAAATTCCTTCTTGACATTGGGTGTTTAACTTGACAGCAAGTTGGCTGAGTCAAAAATTTCAAGCACACCTTTTCAGGGAAGTCTATAGTTTACACAAAGTATTATTTGGATTTCATGAGCTATTCCACCAAAGGGCAATGAAATACCATTCCAAGAATATCTCAGATATCAAAGAAAGGAGAGGCCCTGTTGACTTTTTTCTTCTCAAGCTGATTAAGAAAAGAAAAACTATTAGGATTGTTCCACGTACACTGCAGACCAAGGTGAAGGGAGAAGCACTTGCCCAGCGGCTGTACAAGGCCTGATATCTCACAGGCGGTATTCCAGACAGTGATTTCCTTGAGGCCTTGGAACATGTATTATTCTCATGTGTATTTCCTACAGTACCTAGCCATGTTTTGCATATTGAAAGCTTCAAATAAAGTTTTGTTGAATGAATGAATAATTAATAAATAAATCTCAATGATTGTAGTTCTCTTTGTATCCACATAAGTCACAGTGGATATAGACTGGATATCATGTAGCTGAAAGATTTTTAACAAGAAGCTATGGCTCATGCTTCTTAAGCATAGTGATCAGATATTTATAAGGTCAAAGAGAATAAAAGAGTGATTGGATACTTGTAGAACACAGTCATCTACTGTATATAAAACCCACAATTGTCCCCACAAGCACAGCCAAGGTGAATCCCAAGATGGAGACCCAGGCAATGCAAAATAATCCTCAAAATAAATCACCACATAGACCCTCCCAAAGCCAGCACATCTAACACAGGCTTTCACAGTTTTAAAAGAGCTTGGATGATGTTCAAGTTCAGGTTAAAAATATGGCAAGTAAAATTTCAGTTATTCGAAGAAAGGATAAAAGAAATTAAGCTAGTTAATCTGGTGTGAGGATGGCCCGCTTTGGACTTCTCAGGCCAAACCAGAACTCAGGATTCCATTCTTTACTTGCCTCAGAGTAAAACTTAAACTTTTTAAAGGGAAAAACATCCTAAAACTTGCTCTTATGATCACAAGCTACCATTTATATCTATAAATGCTAGGCTTTCTCTCTCCGTATACGTATATATTTCCCACAGTAGCTCTAAGTATCTATAAGTATCCTTATCTTATTTTATAGATGAAGAAACTCACATTCAGATCAATACCTTTCCCATGGTCATACAACCAGCAAGTAGCAGAGGTAGCAGAGCATGGTCCAGACCAAGATCTGACTCCATGTTCTTTGTAATAACCCATATCATCAGGAGGTCAAGCACACCTCTATCCATCAGAAGCTTTTCTGTATCCTTAGCTGGAAGAAGACCTGGCTTGTGTCAGATTATCTGCATCTCTTACTATGTTTTACCCTTACACTCAATCAGATGAGACTGTGTTGTCTTTCCCTTTGCTTCCATTTCCTGACTACCACTCTCCTTCCTCAGCAGCTCTTTGAACTCCAGTCACTTATTCATAGTATTTACACCCGTGCTGAACATTCAAACTTTCTTCCTATTAGTGGGCACCTCCTGTTCAGCTCCTTCAGTTCTTCCTTCTCCAGCTTCTATCTGCAGCCAGCTTGCATCAGGCCAGCCATCGAAACGTGCTTCACCGCCTCCTACACTGTTGACCAAACTGCGCCTGCCATTCCATCCTCTAGGATTAGAGTCTAGCACAGAGCCAAGCCCATGGTATTTTTCCTATAAAAAAATACCGTGACTTGGTCATATAAAATGCCCAGTCTCTACTTCTGTGTTGTCCCATGGCGACAGAGTGCTTCCTGAAATAACCCCATAACTTGAGTAACCAGCTCCAACTACAATTTGGCTTCTCCAAAATCTCCTGTCACCTCTCATAGAAATCCTGGTTCATAATCTGAAAAACCTTCTCCTCAGTCCTAAACTACCAAATCACTCTTCCCAGCCCCCAAACTTTCCCACCTCTCCCTCTCTGACACTGCGTCCTGATTCAAGTTGATGGACCTGAAGTTAATATCTCAAAGGACAGACTTTCACATGTTCCTCCCTTTTTATTTCCACGTATACCTGCTCTGTTTCAACTATCCTCTCAAAAGGGCTAGGCTTTGGAACCCACGGACCTGAATTAACATCTCAGCTTTACAATTTTATTTGTAGCTATAGACCCTTGGACAAATTTCTCAACTCTTCCAAGGCTTGGTTTCCACATCACTAAAAGGGAAACAATAAAGCTTATTGTAGAGAGTTTATGAGATTCCAACGCTACATCATGTAGTGGGCATATTTGGGAGGTTTATTTGGGTTTTTCCCCATCTCCTAGCTATAGAACCACACTCTCCCTTTGGCTCGTTGAGGCTGTTTGTTCCAATGGGATGGGACAAAGGGCCCTGGCCTGGCCAATAAGAGAACCAATGCCCTTGACCACAGGGGTTGTCTCGTGGACATGATTCAAGTGGGGACAACTGGAGTCCATCTGGCAGCTCACCTGATAATGACTGGGACAGAACATCATGTAATTGCTGGAATTGCTGACTACAGGGGACATGCCAGTCTGGAGTCGTCAGTGGTTATTTTTGCGCCAGGGAAAGGAAGCCAGCCTAACAATGGAGTTAAAACAGAGGAAAGTAGAGCTGAACAATTTAAACAGGCAGAGTTTTCACGCTGTTAAAGCACTCAATTCCTAGACTTTCTAGTATAGTGCAGCAATGCATTCCATTTTTCTTAAATTAGTTTGAGTTGGGTTTCTGTCACATGCAACCAGGACTTCTAACTAGTAAACATCTGCAGTCTCCAGTGCGGTGCTGACATGGGCAGTACTTTGCATGCCTGCTGTGCAGCATTAACTTCTCTGCCACCTTCCTTTCTACCCATAATCCCATCCCATAATCCCCTCAATGATACTATGCCCACAATTATCACTTTCCTCTCCAACACCTTGAGTTTCTCTGCTTGCTTGATTACTGCTTCTAATATGTCCAATAGTAAATATTCGTTGTTTATGCTTTTTTTAAACACTTGGTAGTTTACAAAACACTTTGATATACAACTAATCTTAGGGGGACCGGTCACCATAACCTGACTCTTCCTCCTTCAAAATGTCTCTCTTCCTTTTCTTTCCTATAGCTGTAACTTAGGTTCACCTCCCCTAGATAATCATACTCATTAAAAAATGTTCCACCTATGAATCCTGCCACTAAATTAAGCTTCTTAAAATGCCACTCTCAGCAAGCATGCCTCTTTTCTACTGAAGATTAGAAAAATATTCCAGGTACCTTTTCAAATAAAACCCATCCTTTTCTCTCAATTAATCCAATATTGTCTCCTAGCTGGCACAACTTCACTTATCTAGTCTTATTTGTAGCCAGATAGTTCTACCTCTTACCAAGTTCTAACTTTTACCAGCTGTGTGACTTTGATCAATTTATTTCTGTGCTCTGGGACTCTAGCCTTGTTACTACAACCATGTCAATTTCCGTATCATCCCTTATTCATACTAGACTCATCTCCTTCTGTTGTTTTTTTAAAACATTTCAAAGCTTAATATACATAACATAAAATTCACCTACTTTAGGTTTATAATTCATTTTTTAGTAAGTTTACCCAGTTGTGCAACCATCACCATAATGTAGTCTTAGAATATTTTCATCACCCTAAGAAGGTCCTTCATGCTCATTTACAGTTAACCCCATTAGCACCTGCAGCCCCATTTTCTGTCTCCATAGACTTGACTTCTCTGGACATTTAGTATAAGTGGAATTATAAAATGTGTGGTCTTTTGTGTTTGGCTTCCTTCACTTAACATAATGTACCAGACTCATTTCTGCCTTCGTCCTTTGCAGGTTCTCTCTCATACCTTCTCACGTCCTTTCCACCCACCCAAATCCTTCATTGTTGTTGTTGATGATGTTGATGTGAGGTATGATTTGAGACACACCACTTTTATAACATCATCTTAGACTCATTTCAATCTACAATTTCTATTGTCTTTACTCTAAATCTCCATGGGACCTCTAGGCTTGAGTTCCCTTAGTTGTTCCACGCAGTTATCTTATTTTTCTTTCTGGGAAAAATGAAAATTCTTTATGGAAAGTGTTAGACACATTTGGGAACAAAATAAATATTCTCTGAAAAAAAATAATGAATTGGGTATGCCTATATATACTTCCCTTTACCAAGATCAGTTTCCAAGAACCATAGTCACGTAGGGCTTACTTTAACAGTTCATTTGATTCATCTTTAGGAGGGAAAGATCTGGGTGCATGATCTGCTGATTTCTTTATATCTTATGCCAAAAGCTGCTGACAGATCGGGCATAGCCCATGGTTTTGAAAGATCCTATCCTCCTCTTATCATCAGTTCCCCTGTATACCCCCAAATTTCAGGAACTGTCAATTCCTTAAGGATAAACTCAATGCCTGCTGGTCGATCTTTGTTCCCACCTTAGTCCATAGCTACTGTCTTGCAGAGAGTGGGTGTGGAATCAGTGTCTCTAATGAATGAATACCTGAGTGCATACACAAGCGAGACTAAGTGAGCAAGCAGGACATGGCCACTGCAATCTCCGAAGGCCCAAATAGTCAGAAGTTAGTATTAGCTTCAGTTAAGAATTCCAGTTTGGATATTGCAAATGCTAAGTAAAGGTCTATTCTTATTGCACATCAATTTGTCAGAAACACAAACAAAAAACATAAGAATTTAGCCATGGAGACAACACAGAAAAAGTACAGACCCCAGATCAAAAGCAAGTGAAAAGTGAATCTCTCATACTCACAAAATCACGTCCCTCTACTTTCCCAGGCTAACTCACTATTGCTTCAGGGTGCTGTTATATGTCACTTCCTCTGGTTAACATTCTTTTATATCCTGGGTTTGGTTATATACCTATTTTTCTCCTATCATATTTAAACTTTCAACAAATATTTATTGAACATCTACTATGTGCAGGCATTGTTGGAAGGGCTTGTAATACAGTAGTGAACAAAACAGAACAAAGCACCACCTTGTATTCGTGGAGCTTCCATTTCAGTGGGTCACATATTATCATATTTTCCTCTTTCATTGTCTGTATGCTAAATCCCCAAGGGCCAGAAATCAATCCTATATTGGTTGAATAGGTAATAAATAAGCTACTATTTATTGGGCATATCAATATCTCATTTAATCTTCATTATTACCCTAAAAGGAGCATATATACACACCCTTATATAAATAACATTTTGCTGTTCTGGTTTAGAGAGGTTGGTTAACTTGGCCAAGACCACAAAGTCAATGAGTTAGAGATCCAGAATTTGAATACAATTATTTAACCCCAAAACTAGGTTCTGCTTGGTGAGAGCAAAAGGATAATTATGAGAAGATTCATGAAGATGAAGATCCAGTTTAATTGGATTTTCATGGACCAGATGAAAACTCCACATCTTACTTAAAGTGTTTGGAAGTTAATTTCCGAAGGAACCACCTATACTGAAAAAGGATAAGATACGATTTGGAAATCAATGACAAAAGAACAACAGAACTGTTGTTAGACCTTGAAAATTGATCAGATAGCACCTCAAAAGTCATTCACCATTACATCTAGCTAAATTACATTTTCCTAAAATGTTCTGCTTTCTCCAGTCCTAGGAATAAAAGTGGTAGAGAAAATATTTTAAAATAAATAACAGCTACATTATTTGTCCCCAAACCTAAAAATATTGGAGCTATCTTACAATTTATTTTGATTATTTACAGGGTTATATTGTTTTCTAATTATTACATATTTCTAAATCTCATTCCCCCAAAGCTGCAGAAATGCAAGGTCCCCGTGAGCATAAATTTCTTTTATGCACCACAGCATCTAACATGATGCGGAGTATAGACTTAGCTCAGAGTCCAAGAAATGGAGATAAATTTAGAAAATCTGGTCCAGGGCTGACTGTTTTCCCTGTCAAATTTTGCCTCCAAGATTTTATCCAGTTAATCCATGTCATTGAGAACAACGCCAGCTTTTGTTACATTTCTGCATCATTCCAAAGGCCACATCAGTGGTTATTTGTCTCATCACATAATAGGGAGAAAAGCAGATTTTATTTTAAAATTAGCTTTGCTCCACTTAGCGAATTTGTTAGAAAATGTGCCTAAATTCACATAAATGGTGGGATGAATCTGTGCCTGTGAGAGAGACAGAGAAAGAAGGCAAGTGTTTGCACGCACACTTGTGGGTGGGTAAGCATCTTCATAAACCCCTCAGCTTCTCCGGAGGAGCTTACGGTACATGCCATGGAAACAGTGGTTACCATGGAAGGAGTGCGCCACGGTGACGAGCTCAAGAAATGCCTATGTAAAACCATCTTACCATGTAACCTTACACTTTTCGGCATTTTTAAAAAATATGACAGGATTAGAGCACAGTACTCTGGGGAGTCTCAGCCCTCTCAATGATCTTCCAAAACAATCTAGAAAGTGAGGTGATAAACTGCAGGGCATTGTGTACCTTGCTAAAGGGCTTGACAAGCAGTTAGGCAGAGAAATTGCCAACATCGTTTATCTATGGACTGCACTGCACACTATTAAATATTTTCTGTTAAAACCCACAAAGTATTACAAATGAAGAGAAAACATGGATAAAATTAACTTAAAGCGAACGGTTTCCTGACTTACTGAGATCAGAATGGATGTGTTTCATCTAACTTATCTGTTAATAGGCTTTCTTGATGCCCTAGTGTTACCATAATCTCCAAAGCACTGGACAAACCAGTACATTTGTTTATCTTTATCACTCTTTGCTTACTAAAGAACTTGCTTTTATTAAAGAGATCAATCACCTGCACACAGTTTAATAGCCTGAGCAGTACATACAAGGTGAAAAAAAAAGTAAAAAAGGGTAAAGGGTGAGAGCCCTGTTTTAACAAAGCCCCCAAAGCATTAAAGAGGCAATAAAATAAGCTTTCGATGATATATATGTATACATATATACTCTTAGAGGTAGAAAACTTGATATCAAAATTAGTAATCTAAAACATTTCTAAATGGGAAAGTGAAGGCTTCAGAGCCATCAGTGCCTCTACTCTGCACTCAATTTTGTCTGGCTACTTTAATAAGCAGCCAAACGATGCTAAGTGGAGAGACGTGGCTCCCCTCACCGCCTTTCACCGGGAAGCCAGACATTTGTGCCTCCCAGCCCAGCCGTGAAACCAGGAATCCACCCTGATTTAATGAGGTTGTGGCATCTGAGGGCCACTGTCTTAAACCTCAGATATGAGGCATCGTTGAAATGCTGGGGTAGAGCTCAATGTCCACACTGTAGTGGAAGGGGGAACACTGCTCTCCTACCTACGCTGAAAAACAACCCTCGTCACAATCTCTCAGTGCAAGGAGCATAATATCATATTTTATCTAGTCTTCCGGGATTAAAAATATTGATTGAAATTTTCATTGGAAGCTTTTCTTAAAAGACACTTTCTTCCAAACCTCTTCTTTCTACTCCGTTGCAAGTCTGCTATTTTCCTTGCCAAAATGCAGGAAAGCAATTAGGCTCAAGGGTTTTATAAGCTGCACCAGTTCAGGGCAAATCTATTGAACTTTGCTGAGAAATTCTTGTTCATTCACTGTGAAAATTTTGATGGTTTTATCCTCTTTCTTGATAACCACTTAGTTGGAGAAACCCGTGTTACGTGTGCAGTGCGGGATTTAAAGAGAAGCCAGCCTAATTAAAGTGTTGTGATGTTAAACAGAAAGGTACTAAATATATTCCTTTAATAATTGCAATTTCTAGCTCAAATATATGTTGGAAAGAACTGAAGCTAAAATACAAAGGAAATTTAGCAGAAGCAGCAATGGCTGAGAGAAAATATTAAGCTGACCTGCAAAGTGCCTCACAGGATTTGAGAATAAAGCAGGAGGAAGTGAGGGGCCGAGCCTTCCTCTCGCATCAGCTGTTCCTGTTGCTGGTGATTATAGCCATATTTCACAGAGAACATATGGCCATGTTTATAGCCATCAGGCAGCATTTCACAGAGCGACGACACCATGTGTCCACCAACTAGCCTTCCTGATTACAGTTAATTAAAGAGGAGGTGGGAGGCATTTTAAAAATACTATTAAGGCACAAGGATGCCCAAAGTTCCCAGGTCTATTTGCAAAAGCAGGTGACAAGAAAGAATGATAATAAAATTATAAGAAGCCAAGAGAAGTGGACATTCTGCTCAAGTATTTCCCTAAGAAACAAGCCAAATACAACAACAACAAAACAAATAAAAAGGAAGTGTATGACACCAAGGCAGGAGAGCAGCACAGTGCACCATGCAAGGTGTTACTTGGGAAGCTTGCTACATCAAGAAAATACCTGAACTCTCCTAAAGCACATTTTCCAGGGAAAGATTCCAAATCAAAACTACCATAACAACGTCTCCAAGAGTCACCTGATAGTCAGCAAATCCAAGATGCAGTGGTATCAGGATCACATGCCACTGAATATATTCTTTCACCCAGTTTTGTGGTCCAGCAATGCTGTTCTTTCTTCCCTTCATTCCCAAAGTAAAATACAAGGCAACGTATGTCACCAGGTATAATAAATATGATTTAAGGGTCTCAGATTTTCAAAACTCCCTCTTTCAAATTTGCAAAATTTCTTCCATAAGCCCCTAGAAAACAGACTTGGCTGTAGAGACAGTGAATTGGGCTCACATCCAAATGAAGCTTTAGTTTAGTAATTCTCTTCCTCCTATAGTTTACAAACTTCCCCCCGAAGGGGTGGCTGTGTGTGTGTGTGTGTGTGTGTGTGTGTGTGTGTGTGTGTGTGTGTGTGTGTGTGTGTGTACCATTCCATCTACCATAGATATTTCTTCCTTCAGGCTCTTTTGAAAGTCTGAGCCCACATACATTGGTAATTGAGTCATATTTTTTCTTATTTCTCTGCTTTGCTGGAACTGGGCTATAATGGCATTAGATAAGTTGCATGATGGCAATTTAATGGCCTGAACTCAATCCACAGGTATATCGACGTGGTTACCTTGGGATCTGTTCCCATTGCTATGACATGACAGAAAATGCCAGCAGTCAGAATGGATGGCCATCTGCAGGGGTGGAGACGGTGTGTCAATGAGTACAGAAGACCTGACTCTGAAACACCAGGGCAGCCCAGCAGCTGTAAAGTCACCCTCGCCGCTCTCTCACCAGCCCCACCCCTGCAGTTAACACACGACATTTCACTCAACACTGTTCATCTATCACACTCTCTGCTCAGCACTGAGGGCACAGGAGCAAAAAGAACACGCACAGGCCTGGCCCTCAAGCAGCTTATTGTTTCTTAGGGGAACACACATGAGAAGTTTAAATAAGCAAATGCACTAAAGCACCATAGATGCCATTATGATAGACCCATGTACCCAGTATAATGGTGGCACATAATACTGGTGCCACCATTGGTGGCAGTGGAGATGAGCGGCCTTTAAAAGTCCAATACGGTTGGAAGGAGACTTGAATGGAGGAATTTAAGGTCTAGAAACTTAAAAACCCCATAGTAAATCCAAAATACCTGCAATGCTTTTACAGGCCCTTGTGAATAATCGGTTGTATTGTGGGCTCCCTCAAAGAACGTATATGACAAATTTAAGAAATTCTCTGAGCACACAGGGAAGAAAAACATATAAATTCAAAGCATTATAATGTTTAGACAATTAGTGAGATGTAATAGCCAGAGCCCTGGTGAATGATTTCATTTCTTAGGGAAATTTAAAGCATTATACTCTAATTCTTTTCAGTAAACCACACAATAGTGATCATCTTTTTCACACGTAAAAAAATCAGAAGAGATTGTGTGTGTGTGTGTATGTGTGTGTATATATATATGTAACATTTTACATCATATAATGTGGAAATATATTTATATTAAATATAAAAATACAATGTAAATATATATATATATATATATATATATTTTTTTTTTTTCAGTACGCGGGCCTCTCACTGTTGTGGCCTCTTGCGTTGGGGAGCACAGGATCCGGACGCTCAGGCTCAGCGGCCATGGCTCACCGGCCTAGCCACTCTGTGGCGTGTGGGATCTTCCTGCACCAGGGCACGAACCCGTGTACCCTGCATCGGCAGGCGGACTCTCAACCACTGTGCCACCAGGGAAGCCCGACAATGTAAATATTAATTTATATTAAAATATTTTGTAGAATTGAGGGCACCATCAGAATATTAGTAGACCTTGTTGTGATTTTATCTCTTTCATCTTGTTCTTGCTGTGGCTAACTCTAAAACAGAGGGCAGCAAGTTATGGCCCATGGGCACAACGCTGCCAACACAGGCCGATCCACTGACATATTATCCAAGGCTTCTGCACTCTGACAGCAGGTTGAGCAGTTGGCCAGGGACCATACAGCTGCAGACCCCAAAATATTGACCGCCTGGCCCTTCACAGAAAAGTTTGATGACCCCTGCTCTAAAATATGTAATCACGTGATATCAATCTACCTTTTCCAATTTGTTGTTGTTGTATTTGGCTTTTTGGCAGAAACCTGATTCCTGGGGGGAAAAGTTCTATAACCAGAGGAGTGGAAAACATTATATACTGTATTTCCCCTCTGGAAGACTTAAAAATACACCTTGGCATATTGAAGGCTTTAAGAAGTCCTGTGTAAAAGAAACCTAATTAGATTTATTTCCCAAATATAATTGGCCATTTTTTTCCTCCATGAACATGTATTAACAAATCTGGCAGATGCAATGGATCGGTCACACCCACGAGTAACTCAGAGCCCACTCCTCCTGCCTTCTGTAGTACAGAGCCTAGCACACTAAATACCTTACAGTTCAGCTGCATTGTGTTTGACATTGCCCGTGTGCCACAGTTATGTCCAGTAAGAGGTGGAGACCCTCGGGGCAGGCACCTTCCAGAATCTATAAGCAAGGCCTCACCTCTATCCTTTTCTGGTTACCTTTGCCCCTCCCCTTTCCTCTTGGCCAGATGTGAGTGGGGCGGTAGTCACCTTGTGTTCGAAGACCGACGGATAAAGGCAAAATCCTACATGCTGAGGAAAGCAGAGCAAAAAGATGGCCAAAGCCTAGGTGCCCAACTGCATCACTGTGACGCCGCACTGAGCCACAACGGCCTACTCCTGGACTTCTTACTGAATTAAATCAATAAACGTTTTCTATTTAGGGCAGTGTAATCGAAAGGAAAGTGTTTCTCAGACATTAATATGTAAATGAATCCCCTGGGATTTCTTGCACTGCAAATTCTGATTCAGCAGATCTGGACTGGGGCCCCTGCCCACCTCACAGGTGTTGCGGATGCTGGTCTATGAATCACATGTTGAGTAGCAACGTAACAGAGTTTTCCGTTCTTTGCAGCAAAACACCACCGTAAGTGATGGCTCCTCTGGAATTCATCTTCTAGGGAGCACATGTCAGGAAATTCTGAGAATTCTCACTGTCATGCTCCCTATTACCACAAAACATTTAGAACGTAGGTTCCACCTAGGGTACCATTCAGAGGATCTGGACTTTCTTCCACCATCATTTCTCACACAACATACTTTTTTATTATGACCCATGAGGCAGTGCAAAGCTACAGTGAACCACTGTGCACTAAGAGGTGAAATTTTCCACAGATCCTCAGGATAACAACAAATGTAATGAAGAGATTATTGTTTTAACATCGTAAAACGGTAGATTCCTTAAAGAGGCACCCAACTCCTTATGTGTAGGTTAGGAATCTATGGCAAGAGAGGCCAACTGATTTCCTAAGTCACCTGGGGAAATGGAGGGGGGAGGGCAGAGCTGAGTAGGATTGTACCTGTGAGTTCAGGTCTCGGTGCATCAATCTGTCCAATACTGTCTCCTGCTTTGAATAGAAAAACCTTTCAAAAGAAAAGGCAAGCTCCTCAGGAAAAGTATGCCCCTTATATCACAGATACATTACACAGCAGTGGGAAAATATCACGTTCACGTTTCCAAACTCTTCCTGCTGCCAGCGTATGAAGTGACAGCGAAGGCAGCCATTTCCCTTCTCATCATGATTAACCCAGAGCCTTAGCAAATCGCCAATCTATTTAGAGATACAGATCCACGAAGGAGGTTTTCCTGATTCTGTCTCTAAAACATAGTTCCACTTGACCTAATTGCAGTTTGGGGAGATTCCAGATTTCACTTTTTTCATCTTTCCAAGTTAAACTCTAAGTTTGACAATGGGGTGTGTGAATTTGCTGAAGCATTTCATGCAGCCTTTATTAATTAAAGAAAAAGGTTTCATCTTAGGGTCTGGAGAGTTTTAAGAGAAAATGAAAAGTAGAGAAAAGGCATGAAGGGCTAAAATAGCTGAAATGTTCTATTTTTTCTTTTTTAATAATTGGTGCTAAAGAAGGAGCGTGGGCTTTAGATTTTAAGAGCTATCATCGGAGGAAGGAGCTAACTTCTAAGTATTCTGACATGCAGAGGAGGGCGTCGGGCCAGCAATAACTTTGCCCTGATCTCTCTTTGATAGCACACCCACGCCTGTGTCCACCAGCGAGCTTTTAACATCAAGTACTGCTCCTTCCTTCCGAGGCTCTCCCTGCTCATTTGGTTCCTTAGGATGCTTTAATTAGTTATCAGCCAATTTCATTTTAAGTTTCTCTGATAATCCTGTTTCAAAGCTCACATAACTAAGGTCAAATTTAAAAGGTGATTTCCTCAAGGCCAGAAAGCCAGGTCATTGCATTCCCTAAAAATAGTCACTGAAACTTCTAAATGTTTGTCCCGGTCAATGATTCTAACACAATTTCTGTGAATTTCCACCCAAGGACTCTTTATTTGTGACAGTAGGCTAAGCACCTGTCTACTCAAACAGAAGTTTCATAGGCCAGAAGGTCCACAGATCTGGATTCTAGACTCAGCTCAGACCCTCCCTGGGAATTCAGGCAAGCCTGTTATGCTCTGGGATACTTGATCTTATCAAGTGTCACTTAGGAATATATGGTAGACTGAGTAATGGTCCCCTCAAAGATATTTACATCCTAATCCCTGGAACCTGCGATGATCTTAACCGCCCCCCAAATCACATTGAAGTCCTAACTGCCCCCTGTGCCGATGAACATAACCTTATTTGAAAAATAGGGTCTTTGTAGATGTAATCAAATTAAGATGAGGTCATGAAGGTAGGTCCTAATCCAATATGACTGGTGTTTTCATAGGAAGAAAATGCCACGGGAAGGCAGAGAAACAGAGGGAGAACACCTGTGCCCACAGAGGCAGAGACTGGAGTGAGGCACCTGCTCACTGAAGAATGCCAAGGGCTGTAGCAACCTCCAGAAGCTAGGAAGAGACAAGGAAGGATTATATCAAGAGTCTCAGAAGGAATATGGCTTTGTTGACACTTGATTTTGGATCTCTAGCTTCCAGAACTGTGAAACAATAAGTTTCTGTTGTTTTAAGCCACCAAGTTTGTGGTATCAACTTCCAGCTTCTAGCCAATGGGACTGAAAGAAGGGTGCCAAATAAGTTCTTCCTTAGAGTATGCCAAAACCCTTCCAATCCTCACCCATTGAAAATATCATTACGTTTACTGAACGTGGCCAGTCTCCCTTGGGGTAGCTTTATTCCTTTGGATCACTCCTGGTGACTCACTAGTAGCCAGACACCTCCTTACAAATAGCCATGTTTTCTGTGCATTAGGGCATTTCCCCTTTCAGGGTTGGAGACAGGTGTTCAAAGGATGATCCTAGCCAACAATGCAAGATCTGGCATTTAGCGTCTTGCTGTGACTGATTGTCTGATATATTACCCCAAAGTGAAGCAAAGCCTTGGAATGAAAAATGATTCCTGCAGTGCCAGTGCTCCCAGTGAGACGGGAAACACCGAATGTGAAGATTTTATATTGTTGGAGCAGAGGGGAGAAAGAAAAAAGAAGTTGTAAAACATGATCAATTTCATAACTCCAGAAACCAAACCTAAATAAGTATCAAAAAGATTACATGGGGGCCATGTAAGAGATACGGAAAATGTAAAAGGCTTGCATAAAAGTATGATACTATTTGGGATTGTGATTTCTCAAAATAGCAACAGTGGTCTGGCTATGTGGCTATGGTCAAAACCATAGGTTTGGGGACTTAAGAGGCAAAGGGTCTGTGTCCCAGTATGATTACCCACTAGAAATGTGATGCTGGAAAGAGATGTCACGTATTTCATATGTAACTTAGTGCCCAAATATGCAAAAGTGGGTTCATAGCTACCTTATTAGGTAGTCCTGAGAATTTTTTGAAATAACTTATATAAACTGCTAGCATAGCACCTGGCACAGAGTCATGTTCTTGAAAGATGACCATTTATTGAGCAGTTACCATGTGGTAGGCACTGTGCTGAGTGTTCTGGTTATATTACTGAAGGCATGGGGTGTAGTGGTTCCAAGTACAGACTGCTGGATTCATAACCAACTCCACCAAGAGCTCTTTACATAACCTTGAGAAAGTTACTTAACTTCCGTGGGCCTCAGCTTCCCAGTCTCTAAAAGCAGATAGTATTGTTGGCTTCCCAGATCTGTGGTCAGAAATAAATAAGCAGATACATCAAATGAACTTAGAAACAGTCCCTGGGACATGATTAGCATTCATAAGTATCTATTAATGTTATTGGTGTCCCTTTAATCTTTACAACCCTTTGCTGTAGATGCTATATTAGATCCATTTTGTCAACAAAGAAGCTGAGTCAGAAGAGTCTAAGCAAAGTACAAGCAGTCTTGCACTTGGTCCAGGATTCAAGTACAAGCAGTCTTGCACTTGGTCCAAACTTGGATTATTGTTTGAAAGCCAGATCTCACCAAATCTATCTTGACCTTCCACCTACCCTTTCCAAAATGAGCTGGCTTTATGAGTTTGGGAAATTCCTTAAGCACTTGCATTTGTATAATGAGGAAAACAATATTGATGCCTTATCAGGAGGTGAGGATATAATGAGATGTTGTGATAAATTCCATAGCTCAGAGCCTGGCACATAAAAACCCCTGAAAATGTGTCAGGTGCCATGATGAATATCATTAGTAAAAGCACTGAAGACTAGCAATCATTTAGTGCTGTACCACCTTTTGAAAAAAATGAGACCAAGTTTCATGTTTAGTTCCAGTTGTATTCCGATATAATTAACATACAGCACTGTATAAATTTAAGGTGTACAGCATAATGGTTTGACTTACATACGTCATGAAATGATTATCGCAGAACATCCAACATCTCATATAGATACAAAATTAAACAAACTAAAAAAATATATATTTTTCCTTGTGATGAGAACTCTCAGGATTTACCATTTTAACTTCCATATATAATGTACAGCAGTGTTAAATATACTTATCATGTTGTACATTAAATCCCTAGTACTTATTTATCTTTTTACTGGAAATTTGTACATTTTGCCCTCCTTCATCCAATTCCCCCTCCCCCTACCCCTCATCTCTGATAACCACAAACCTGATCTCTTTTTCTGAGAGCTTGTTTGTGTGTTTTTAAAGTATGATTGACCTACAACACTGTCTTAGCTCCTGGTGTACAGCATAGTGATTCTATATTTCTGTACATTTCCAAATGATCACCATGATAAGTCTACTTACCATCTGTCACCATACAAAGACATTACATCATTATTGACTATATTCTCCACACTGTACATTTCATCCCCATGACTCATGTATATTGTAACTGAAAGTTTATACCTATTTTAGACCAAGTTTTAATTCTCAGTGCTTATCTAGGACATTTTCCTCATATTATGACATTGCCCTAGGACTTTTCTGAAAGAGCGGTCCAATTGCTCCTGGAAGAAACACTTGTCCATTTCTCCAATGTTGGGAAACAGTCTTTGTGTCTTTTGATAATGGACAGAGCCTTACTTTGGACTGGATTTGATGATGAGCTAAGTGTCGGCTGGTCAGTGCAGAGATAACTGTAGCTGAGAGTGAGCCGGCAAACAAATGATTCAACTGGCCCTGGAGTATTCACTAGTGCAGACATGGGGTATGGAAACTAAAAAGTAGAGAGTGACATCATGGCACTGGGACACTGGTTGGAAAAGGAAAACCGTTCGAGGTTAAGTGCGGGGGTGAGAACTACCAGTGATAAAGCAGTACAGCTTCCACGGGGGCCAACTGTATTCTCTGAACCATTAGTATGACTCTTTACTTCTCGCACAGTGTTGAAAATGATGGTGGGATAATTGATTTTGCATTAGCGATTTCAAGCATAGTATGTAAGAAATATTACAAGCCTACTCCCTAGGTGCTTGCCAAAACAACCTTAAGAAACTGAGAAGAAAACATTCTTTTTTTAAGCACAGTGAGGTCCCTTTACATTCCAGATGCTGTAGAGCAGGACCAACCCCTCCTCACATGCTCACAGAGCCCTTCCAACCCTGAGATGTTGGCGGTTCCCTATTAAATATTCATCAGATTGGTCGGGTTTGGGGGAATACCCAAAACCTGGTGCGGGGGATGGATCTAGGCAAACACAAGCGTGGCTAAAACAGACATCTGATGTAACTGTGTGACAATCAGTTCCCTGTGGCAGCACCCAGCGAGACCTTTGTTCACTGTCGGAATGGACACCCAGAGAGCTACTGCCTAGGGTGAGGTGAGCTGATGCAAATCTCACCAATGACCACTGGGGAAGGAGAAAGAACTCTCTGATGACTCCAAAATCATGAAAATAAGCACTGAGCTCTAAAAGGAAGCAGACCACTGGTCTCAAAAGAGCATTTCTTTCTACCCCCCCCCCCTTTTTGTGAGGGGTTCAATAATATTTTCATAGGATTCTGCACGAGTGAGAGCATCTTGTTTCTGACTCCAAGTTACATGTATGTTTTTCATGTGCTGATGGGAGAAGAGTGGCTAGCAATATGGTTCAGATCAGGCTACAGATTAATTCAAATGCTGTGAATAGAGAGGGCCTGACGCAAATGTATTTTCAACAGAGGAAAAAGTAATTAAACAAGAGTAAAAATAGGTGACGATCTTGGTTCATCACAAGCTGAATATGTCAGCAAAGGCCACGAAATGTTGTGACCTTTCTCTAGCAAGGCCTATTTCTACCAAAATAACAGCAAGAGCCACAGTAGTTTTAATAATGGTAGTGTTAAGTGCTTTAAGCTAATCATGATAACAAACTGAACCACAAGTGAGAGAATCCAGGTTTTGCGTGGCTTATACAATTTGGGTTCTGCCTTTGAGAAGAATACAGCATTACTGATGTACTCTTTCTAGGCTACCTCCCAGGTAGGGTTACCAGATAAAATATAGGAATCTTGGTCAAATTTGAATTTCAGATAAACAATGAATAGTTTTTATTAGAAATTTGTGCCATGCAAAATTTGGGACATACTTATACTAAAAAAACTTCATGTTTTTAATTATCTGAAATTCAAATTTATTACTGTGTGTCCTGTATTTTTGTATTTGCTAAATCTGGCAACCATATGCCTAGGGTTTGGGGAGAGGCCCAGAAAAAGTGAGAGAAGCCCAGAGGTGAAGCATCCTTAATTTCACATTAATCTGTCCCTGAACACGTGTTGTTAATTGCTGCATTTCACAGATGCAGAAATTGAGGCCATGCTTAGCCTTAGAGTTTTGGATTTGGGGAACCACATATTTACAAGGGTTTGTAGCTACTGTAAAGGTTTTACAGGAGTGTGCAAAAGGTGAATGAAAAGATCTTGCACATCTTATGGGTTAGAGGGAAGTCTTCATCTCTAAAGTTAATTCAATGAAAGGAAATGGACTGTAGAAAAACAGCAGATATTTGGATACAATGAAGAACTTGTGAATTTACTTTTAAGTCCTCAAGTTTTGGGTCTCTCTACCTTCAAAATGCTAATCTGTCTTCCTTCTACTACCTCTTCACTTGCTTTACTATATTAATGCCAACCGATTTTTCAATTTAAAGTGACAGCTCTTCCAGGCAGACTTCCCTAACCCCATAGTCAGGGTCAGGTTCTCTTCCTGGCCTCCCTCCACACCCCATGGATGTCTCCGTCAAAGCACTCTCTACGACTCCAGAACTGTCTGCTGAGATGGCACCTCTCCAACTGGATTGCAGGTGCCAAAGACACTGAATTATCAGGCCGTAGGTTGCCTTTGGAACACAATGCGTTGCACCCAGGAAGGGTGCAAAAATATGTACTGATGGACATAAATAAAGTGATAAAACACTGGAGTGGACACCTGTGGGACAATCTGGGAAGGTCTAGGGTTCATCAAAGGCATGAAAGCTGATAGGAATGCGTCCCTCGGGATTCTTCTTCCACTCGTTCAGTCTTCATTTACGATGCCCAAGGCATCCCATACAAAGAGCATGGAGTGGAATATCTGGTAATAGAGTAATGAGACCTAATAGGAGCCACACACAAATCTCTGCTTACTTCCAGAGACCGTCACCTGCTTAAGCCCCTCTAGGCTGGAACTTCTCTGGTAGCCAAGGGATTTACAATGGCGTGACTGCAACAGAAACTGAAAAGGCAGGTGGGGAGGAGGTTTCCAGAGGATGGCTTTCATACCGCAGGAATACCAGCCAAGAGGAGAACACGGGGACCGGGGCTGGCCTTGCTCCTGAGTGCCCCAGCTCCCTCCTGCGCCATCTGCACAAGGCAGGGCAGGGAACACACCGACCTGCTCCGATGGTCAGGCAGGAAAGAGCCACCAGGCATGAGCAAAATTGCAGAAGCACTTTAAAACACACGGGGACTGAGGAGTGTGGTGAAAAAGGAAACCAGAATTTTCAGGACAAGGATAAATTAACCCACTGAAGGAACCATCTCAACTAATCTGCTACTAGGCTTAGTTCTCAGAGGTAACAGTGCTGACAATGTTTATGGGTAAAATGAGGCCAGATTTGCCAAAGGGATATGTATGGGCTCCAAGCCTTCTAAACCCTCCCAGCCACACCCAGCTAATAAACTTTGGGAGGAAAATTTTACTTGGTGTATTGGATATCTTTGTCTTGCTTATCTAAACTATCACAAATGGCTGAGTAAAAATAACATATTAAAATTACTGTTGTTTTATGAACAAAAAATATTGTTTAGAAATTCCAATTAGGCAAATATCTTATTTTTTTTTTTTTTTTTTTTTTTTTAGTTTCCTGAGGTCTTTTTTTGTAGAAAGCAAATTAACCCTATTTGAGGTAGGCCCTGAATGTTACTCAGTTCTGTTGAGGGCTTTTGCTCTTGGCTGTGACTAGAAAAGAAGATTCATAGTGAAGAGGCCTGTAGGGACGACTGCCATTCACTCCCATGTTTTCACAAACGGAAGCAACCAGGCAAAGAGCAGAGCTCTCACCATCCCCCAAACAGGCATGGGGTTGGGAGCCCCTGGAGCAAGGGCCAATGCCATAGGCAGGTTTCCTCACACAGCAAATCTAAAATTTCATTAACAACGATTTGAACTATTCAGGCAGGTTCAATGCCTTTTATGTATAAAAGTACATCTGTTCACTCATCCTGCACTTGCCCTGGCTCTTTCTCAGTTCTGAAACTAAACTGTCATGTGCCCACTGTTCCCTAATATTTGAAATGGTCAGCGATAAAAAGAAGATTGAAGCAACCAGATAGGAAGTGAAAGATGATTCACCTGGAGCAGAAATGTGAAAAGGTTTGTTTAGTCTTTTTCTCAAGCGCATCTTTGTGTTGCAAATTCCAGTTGGAGTGGAAATGCCAGGTTGCTCAGAGAGAAGGTTGTCCTTGTAATGAGTCTTGGCCAATTGGAAATTGGCAGGACTCGTGCTCTCTTGAGAAATTGTTCTTGCCAAGCTTCTGGGACATTTCCCAAAACCAAGTGGATTGGCCAATTGGACAACATTTTGCTAAACACACAAACTTTTCATAGTGCAATCCAGACTTTCCAGAACTGTCGTTAGCAAAGTAGACAAAAATAATCGAGTTTCACTCTTCCCTACTCAGGTTCTTCAGAATGTCACCGTCACAGTCTCCCTAAAAGTGAAAAATAACACAGATTTGTTCTAAGGTAAAGGAGAATTGAGACACACCTAAACACACCTAAGAAGAAAAACACAAACACAGATAAAAACACTTTTGACAGATTAAATTCAATTGTGGTCCTTAATAGAACTTAACCTTTTGTTCAGGATCAGTTATAACATCATTAACTTTATCCAAAGAAATATATTTATCCTGGGCACAGAATAGAAAAGGTCAGGAAGGAGATTCCAAAACTTTAAAAGAGAAAGATATATCTCTAAATTACTAAGTGAATTCAACCTTTCAGAAAAACATTCTGTATTCATTAAAGCCCTTTTTACTGTAAGGGGAAAAATCACTACATCCTTGGCTAAGGACCAATGGTGGGAATTACGTGAATGCCCACTTCACTGGAACCCTTCTAAAATTATGGTGTTGATTCATGTATAATTAAAAACATTCTACATATTCTACAGCCTGTGATGGAGGTCATTAAATAAATTAGACTAATTATGACTTTACAAATGCAATTGTAAATTAAATAAAGTATCAAAACCAAATCCAAATCCAATCACAGCTGTTTGGAAGAGTTTGTCACTTAAAAACTTCACTTATCACCAGATAATATAATTAGGCAATTACCAAGTGGCAACTGAGTGATGATTAGAGCATCCAAGCAAAAGGGCAGAAGTCTTAAACTCCCAGAAAAGTCACTCACAGACAGATAGCAATAAACCAAAGAAGGTATTTCTTGCCTAATTTTGTCTGACTTCCTGGGAAGCAATAGGTAAGCAATAGCTTTTTTGCCAAACGATGCCTAGACCCATGATCAATATATGTTTTAGTCATTTTAGGCAAAGAACCCAGGGCTCTTGATTCTTTTAAGGGCTTATGAAAATGTTTTCATTTATTTTAAAAGCAAAAGGGAAGATATATAAACTTCTGGGTGAAAAAATGTTTAATATGTAATATTTTTACATTCATCTCGATGCCATGACAGTCATAAAATATAATATTTACCTTTATTTTTAAAGGAGGAAAGGGCCCACAAAGGCAGAAGCACCTATAGGACCCATGAACTTCTTATGTGGCCCTGCCCAGACCCCTCCCACAGGACCACGATGTAAGCAGCCTTGGTAAATGGCAGAAGCCAGCTGGAAGAAAGGCAGGTTGGATAGGGGAGGAGTAAAGGGGTGTAGAGTGTGTTTATAGGTTCACGATGGGGGTAAGGCTCAGGCTGTAGGCCATGTAAAGAGCTCTGTTTCCCAAGAGGGTAGCAGGGCTGAGGTTATATGAATAAAGTCAACCATTCTATTTTCTTCACCACTATATCCCAAGTTCAGGTGTGACACCTGACTCATAAGAGACAATATTTGAGGACATATAAATGAGTCTAGGGTGTGGTACGGAAACTACTGGCAGAAACAAGGCAGACATATGTCCCTGTCATTTTCTCCACTTCTATAACTATTTGCACCAGCCTGTAGAGATTTCTCAACAATATCCTTATTTCTTTTATTAATCCTTTCTACCACTGAGAATAAATTCCCACTGGGACGGCCTGGGCAGTGGCTAGAGCATGGATCTAGGCTTAAGTCCTGACTCCTTCACTAATCGGCACTATAACTTTGAGAAAGTTCGTTACCCTCTCTAAACTTCCATTGCTTTATGTACAACATGAATATCTGTTTCTACATCAGGTGGTCATAAAGATGAAATGAGGTAATTCATGTGTGTCATGTGCTAAGCCCAACTGGTTCTACCTAGTTAGAATCTAAAGACATAAAAATTCCTTTTGTGTCAACTCTATGTTACCTAGCACATAACCACATTTAGTGATTTTTTTTTACTAACGCTCCCGTAATCTACCCTCAGATATTTGTACTTAACTCACTTTCCACACAACTCTTAACTATAGCCATTGCTAAGTTCAAAAGTGAGGATGAATGGAAGCCAGACAGCTGCTTGATAACCCAACTGGTAGTGAGCCCTACAGCATCACTGGAGGGATAGAGAGATGATGGGAGTATAGATTGTGGGTGGCAGACATTTTAATAAGCTACTTGGGATGAGAGATGGGGAGAAAGTGAGAAGACCAAGTGGCCTCATTAAGCTGCCTTCAGAGGTGGGTGGGTCCTCAGAGCCCGTGTTTTATGGAGATGCAAGTCTGGGACGAGAGCTGGAAGGCAGAGGACACCTAAAGGCTGCCACCAGGGTCATACCTTCTTCTCGGTCCTTCCACCACCAAGTCCTTAGCCTGGCTTCCAAGTAGACACGAACACACATTTAAAAATTTTATTTGAAGGGGCAAGAAATATTTACTAGCTGGGACAGTCTCAGCCTAGACCCACCTGGAGGTAGAAATGCATTACAACCCCACTGCCTGCTCTTCTCATTAGCTTTTCCCACAGCCATGGTTCCTTCAGTCTCACACAAATAATTATTTTCCTTTCTTCTTGTATCCTTCCTGACCCCCTTTATTCCTCCTTTAATCTTTCCTCTTCAATAAATTTATTCAAACACATTAATATGTTTGAGCATCTATTATTTAATAATATATAATAAGCAGTAAAAAGGATGCTCTGTAATTTTTTTTATAATTTTTTTTTTTTTTTTTTTGGCTGCACTGGATCTTAGTTGCGGCTCGCAGCATCTCCGTTGTGGTGTGCAGGCTTCTCTCTAGTTGAGGCGCACAGGCTCAGTAGTTGTGGCACGAGGGCTTAGATGCCCCAAGGCATGTGGGATCTTAGTTCCCTGACCAAGGATCGAACTCGCATCCCCTGCATTGGAAGGCAAATTCTTAACCGCTGGACCACCAGGGAAGTCCCTGCTCTATAATTTTTTGTTGTTGAATTTCATTTTATTCATTCTTTTAATTTAACAGTTTTTAAAAATTGAGATATAATTGACATATAACGTTATGTTAGTTTCAGGTGTACAAGAATGATTCAATGTATATAGACACTGTAAGATGATCACCACAATGTCTAGTTAACATCTATCATCATCAAATACAGATGCTCAGTATTTTTGAAACAAGGTTTTAATTCTTCTGATAAAATATTTAAGACCGTAACCTAAAAGCATGGAAGCCATTGTCCACTCTGAGATCTGATGTCAGCTGTCTAATTCCTTCAGTCTTTCATTTATTCCCCAACACCATTTACTGGGCACCTGTTAAGTGTCAGACACTGCTTTAAGCTCTCCACATACAGCACTGAACAAGATAACATCTTGTGGAGGAGGAAGAGACAATAATAAATAAACAGATACATATATAATGATATCAGCTGGAGGTAAGTACAATGAGGGGAAGGAAAGCTGAGCAAAGGGACAGAGCCATAATGTGGAAAAGGTGGGAATTAGCAGGACTGGAACTCCTCTACTAATCACCACCCTTTTCATTCTTTCTCATCTCTCTTTGCCTTTCTTCTCTGATAGTCTTCCAAGATTAAAGTTGACTCTATCTTTCACACCATCCAAGGTGGTTCCATCACTAGTTGTAAGAAGTGTTGGGTGTGTTAGCTTCCAGCTTTGGATTGCAGGGACAGAATAAAAAGGTTAGTGGCATGTGTTTAGGACTAAGGACAATGGGACTGGTGAGCTCAGGACATGGCTAAGGCTGTCTTGGGGATACCAGGGAGGATAAAAATGTTTGACTCTTCAATAGGGGAGCCAGTGAACATCACCGAGACTGCAGCCCCTTCACAGCAACAAGTAACAGTTCATTGAAAAAAAAAAAACTACTTAGAAGAGAGGCCAAGAACTATTTACGTTATTTTTCTAGTAAATGTTTATTCACCTAAAAGTTAATAATGTTGAAAATTTCAAATATTGTACAGCAGTATGGCCATTAAAACCTTCTATTATATTCTGAACTATCAAGTAAAGTACCATCTCTCAACATATCAATGTGACTAGTATCCAAATATTACATATTCATCAGCTTAAATGTAAAGCTTTCATTAAAAATTTTTAGTTTTAAATTCTATCCCTCTAATCTGAAATTTTGCTAGAAACATTCCTAAAATGAAAGGGGAAGGGGAAATCTACCCAATGCCAAGGGTACTGCGAATATAATACAGAATTGTTTCAATAACTGTTGCAAATACAGGTGATCTCATATATTCAAGTGGACGTAATGCAGTTGAAATGCCACCTATTGGTTCCATGGGCTTTGTATCTTCCATCCCCATCCCCTATTTAGACAAGGATTATCTCTACTGTTTATAATAAGCAAAGGGAATAATGTGATTTGGGGGTCTTGTAAGTCACGTTTCAGTTAGTTTTCAACTCTTCCGGTTAATGTATGAAATTATGGTGAATTTACTCATTTTACAAAGTGTTCAACAGTGTCCATTTGAACCTTTTAAATTAAGCCAATTAAGTCCTATTTGCATTATTATTTCTGTCATAGAAAAATGATTGAATTTTATCAATTTCTCCCCTAACGCCCAAATCATACATGTACTTATTAGACTTAAAATCATACCTTTCTCTTCCCTTGTTCTATCTCTAGCATCTTCTTGGCATTTCCCAGGCAATAGTAAAAATTACTTTCGAAAATACAGATGAGGAAATCATCTCTATTCCAATAATATTTTTACTTTGGTGAGTTTATAAGTAATCTTTTCTCCCATATATATTCCATATATTTAACCCATAAATTAACTGGGTTTATTTTCACATTCTAATCATTTTCACAAGAATCCTCCACTTAATCTTTGTGATACAGAATTTGTACCTTAGAAGACAATCTTAACGCTCCCCTGACCAGTCACCTCACTTGCAGATAAAGACTTCTGAGTTCTCATTTTGCTTAATAACCAACCAAGAATTAATATGTTAACCTAATTTATATTCTCCCTTCTCTGCTTAGCAGAAAATTCCAGAAAGTATAGACATTCACCTAGCAGTAACAGTTCCATTACGATATGCCAGTTATTTCCCAAGTCATTTCATTCTGCTCGGCCTTCTCCTCTGGCCATAAGTCTCTTTAAATCCCCGCTCACTTTCAACCTTGTACTTATTTTCTCTCATACACTGTCACACCTGACCTTCCTCTCTGTCATTTTTATTTAGCAAGATCAACTTCTGTTAGTCCCCAAGTCTCTACTCTATTTCTTCTTTTGGGCTCTGCTTCTTTATGTCTAGAACAATATCCCACCCTGACTATCCTCTATCTTCATCCTCAACTAGCTTCTGAAGGCCCACTTCTACCCTGGAGCCTTATTATGCTGATTTTTCTGTCAGCTGTACTTTTCAGGCCTCATTCCCATGAATTCTGTCCTGGACAAATCAAAGTGCCAGCATTTTAGAAGAAAGACACTATCTGTTTCCATTTCTTTTAAAGTACTGTGTTTGATTCTAAAAACATCTCCCATCCAAATAATAATCCTGAACTCGGTATCGGAGCCTGTCACCCAACCCGTGGCCAGATCTGCCGAGTCAGCTTCCATTGTTCCTTCAGGTATTTTTTTCAAGTTTTCTAGACAATCTAGGGCCAAAAGTCCCCCAGAAGGTGAAAAGGAAGGAGAGATATTTCTTATAATAAAAGGATAAGAAAATCCATTGCACACATCATATGGGTCATTTTGTGCTAGCAGCAAAAGGGCTGACTATTCTTAAGATATAGAAATGAAAAGATGGGTGATTTAATAAAAGTTCTGAGGCTTCACTGGTCTTATCTCCCATTCATTTTTATTTTCAGAGATATTCTGAAGGGAGTTCACATAATAGTAACAATCTGTTGTCAGTTTGGTGCTCTGAAAGCTCCAGTTATCCAAAAGTTTTCCTATTGGGGCTTCATCCTTAAGAACAGTGATTACTCCAATTATTCCCCACATTTCTGATCATTCTACAGTATATGCACAAAGCCCAAAGTGGTCTTTCTTATATGTTTATATATATATACACATATATAACATATATATGTGTGTGTGTTTATAAAGACTGTTCATTCCATCTATATTCAGGAAGAAAAAGGTCTCTACACTTTCAGGGGTTGTCTATAGTATTTTGTTTTTATGGAAACATTGGAAAGAGGAAGCCAATTATGCAAGACTCCATTTAGTTTTGATTGCCTTAAAATGCAAACTGCTGAGGTTTTATAGGCTCACACTAAAGAAAGAAAAATACATACTACCTAATTCCTGACATCTTGTGACTTAGGAACCACAAGACATAAAATCATTGAGTCTCCAGGGCAAGAAAGAACCTAGCGTGGAAATAAGGAAATCAAGCCAGTCAATAATGAAGATCAAAAATAAAAATGTCCATTCCTGAATAAGCCTTTTTTTAAATAAAATATTTATTATGTTCCCCATGTTGTACAATATATCCTTGTAGCTTATTTATTTTATACATAGGACCCCTACCCCTATACTCTACCTCCCCCCTTCTCTCTCTCCGTTGGTAACAACTAGTTTGTTCTATCTGTGAGTCTGCTTCTTTTTTGTTATACTCACTAGTTTGTCGTGTTTTTTTAGATTCCACACATAAGTGCTATCATACCATACTTGTCTTTCTCTGTCTATTTCACTTAGCATAATGCCTTTTTTTGAAGTTTTACATTTGCCCTGTTTTACTTATTTGTTTTAGGTCTATGTACATCTGGTCAGAATCTTCCTGTTGTCTGTTTCTAATGGTTTTCATAACCCAGCTAACATTTAAGGTACATTATTTACCAGGCAATGGTAGGACTTGATAAAAAAGATTAAAATAGTTATGTGTTATTTATTTACTTAAACAAAGGTCACCCACCCAAATGCCTTCAGGACAGTCTATTGAAAAACTCCAAAGCACTATTCACTCATGCTGCATCCACATCAATGGTGGACTGGGAATAACTAACTAACTGGAGGTGGAAAACCCAGCGCTACTCCCGCAGGTAAAGGCAATGTGCAAGGCAACCCTGGACAAAAATAACAGCATTCTAGAATTATTTTATGGAAATATTTATCTATGGAAAAATGTTTTATTAAAATTATTAGACTTCAGAATTGTGTGTTTGAGAGATTTTTAAAAAATTTTTTGATTCTCTTTTAATTAGCTGATTTCGAGGAGAAATTTAAAATCAAAAGGCAGTACAGCAGTAAGGTCTGTCCTATATCCAAAGCAGATGAATCACTACTTATATTTTTATTATAGAAATGTAATCTCTTTGTTCCCACAGCAACACATAATGACAAATGAAGTTATTTAGTATACAATGTCCAATGTTTCTTTGCATCTTCCTCCTATCCATACCTGCCCAGTGATTGTTCAATAAAATGCAATCTTGCTTAATCAGTGGGGAAGGCATTCTGCAAGGTGGATGGTCTCTACCTACAAAAAGCTTATAGGCTGGAGAAGTAACACACACGTACACAAAGGACTCTGATAAAAGGAATGTGGAATTGCTACATGAGTTGTTTTAAAAATGTGGTAATGGGTACAAAGAAAAGGGAGAAAATTGAGGATATAATAGAGGCATTTAAAATGTCCTTGAAGATGGACCAGGACAATGTCATGTCAGAAAAGAGCTGGTTGGCATGATGCTGCATATAGGAATTATGTTAGTGAGGAAATAGAGGAAGAAAAGTTGTGAGCAGTTTGCATCATGTGGAGGATGCATGGAGCTTGTGGAGGAGCAGATGGGATGAAGAGATTATCAGAAACTTGGATTGAGCTCTTTCCTTAATGGCTGCTCCATCTCACACTCCCTTGCTTTTTCTTCCTCATCTTTTCCCCCACCCTCTTGAAAATAATGGAGCCTGGGGCTCAGTCCTTGGGCCTCTTCCATTTTCTATTTACACACATATCTTTCATGATCTTATCCACTCTCGTGGCTTTATGTACCCTCCCTATTCTGATGACTTCCTAGTTTTTGTCTCCAATGTGTATCCTGACCTCCATACTTATACAGCCAATTACCTACAGAGCACCTATACTTGGAAGCCTAATAGGCATCCCAATACCATGAGTACTAAAACTGCCTGGTGTTCTTCGCTAAGCCTACTCCTCCTCCAAGTTTCTTCTTTCTAGTTGATTTCCTTCCAGGTGCTTGCGCCAAAAATTTTGGAGTCATCCTGGATGCCTCTCTTTCTCTCACACCCACAAAGAATCACTAAAAAAAATCCTGTTGACTCTACTTTCAAAATACAGCCAGAATTGCACTTCTCAACCCTTCTGCTGCTGCACCCTGGACTGAGCCATGTCATCTCACCTGGATTTCTTCAACGCCTTCCTTACAGGTCTCCCCAAGTTTACCCTCCCCTCCTGTACACAGAATTCTCAACACCAGAGCCACAGGGATTCTGTCAAAATGCAAGTCAGAGCATGTCTTTCCTTTGCTCACAATGCTGAAAGAGCATTCGGGTTGCTCACAGGAAAGCCCAAATCCTTCCAATGGCTGACAAGCTTTCATTCACTCAGCTTCAGCCCAGGTGGTCTCTTTGTTGCTTTCTCAGCTCCCACCGCACAGCCTTTGTCTTATCATATGCTCTGCCTTGGTGATTCTTCCTCTGGATAACCACAAAGCTCCCTCACTTTCTCATGCCTTTCCCCACATGTCCCCTTCCCATTGAGGCCTACTCTGGCCACCTTGTCTAGAACTGCACCCTCCCCAACTCCCACAAGCCCCCTGCTTTGATCTATTTTTCTCCTTGGCACTTTTCATGGTCTAACATATGTTTGTTTATATATTTATCTTGTTTATTCTCAGCCTTCCTCTTTGATGTAAGCTCCAAGAGGGCAAGGATGTTTGTGGGTTTTGTTCACTGCTGTATCTCCAGCACCCAGGATAGTGTCTCCTAGGTAATAGGAACTTAATACCTATTTTGCCACTGAATGTACAAAGAAGAATCTTAAATGGTTTCAGACAATTAGAAACCACTGAAGATGTTTGAATTGAGTCTGAGAAAGAGTAACAAGCAACAAGTCTCTGCTGAAAACCTGCACTGTATGTTTGATGTAGAAATGGCATTTCAGGGACAACTGTTCAAAAACACAATGTCAGAAAAAGTACCTTGATTTCTTCCCCTACCCCATGATAATTCCATCTCTGTTTATCTCTGCCTTGATAATTTCATCAAACCAGCTTGGCATTATATATAAAGTAAGGACATTGCAGTAAAAATACACCAAAGTTAAAGTTCCGATTCTAATAGTGAATGTCAGTTTCATCTATAAAATGGATGTTATAATTGAAATTCTTTTTTATGGGTTATAAGAATTAGTAATTATTATTAATATATATAAAAGATGTATAAAGATTTTTTATATGACTTATCAAATCTTAGTTTCTCTTTTTGATAATTAGGAAAGACAGAGCACAGCCAGTCTCTTAAATTTATCTGCCTATCTTTTCATAGTTTATTCACAAAAATTCTTGCTAATGTTATGGGTAGAAACCATCAGCCAACACTTGACTAACATATTCAGCAGTAAAATGTGCCTGCTACACAATTCCTTCTGCTATGTATCATTAGTTTTCCTGTGATCCAGTCTTTCAAATTCTGTCCCCATCTCTGACTATTCTATCAACACCCAATCTCTAAGTCTCTTAAAAAAATTATTTTATCAAGTACTTTATTGAATTAAAAATGCATTCATCTTTTATTCTGTACTTCCTTCATAAAGGTTTACAAGTTAAGTTTAAGAAAAAAAGAGATTGGGATCACCACAACCTACTACAGATTGCCCATGTAATTTCTGTAATTAGGCAAGGTAGATTAATCTAGTGATTCTTAAACTCTTTGGTCTCAGGACCCCTTTACATTCTTAAAGATTATTAAGGATTCCCAAAGACCTTTTGTTTACGTAGGTTACACCTATCAAAATTCACCACATTAGAAATTAAAACAGAGACCCTCTTAAACAGAAGAATACACAAAGATACATTCCATTAGACCTCAGATCAATGACATCATCACAAAACATATAGCATATGGAAAACTCTGCTATATGATCATGAGAGAATGAGAGTAAAGACAACCTCTTAGCATTACTATGAAAATTGTTTTTACCTGCCAACCCCCTTGAAAGGGTCTTAGGGACACCTAGAAGTTCCTGGACCACACTTAGAGAACCACTTCCCTAATCTTTTTTTAGTAAATAATAAACCCCAGATTCTCCATGACTTAAACAATGAAGATTTATGTTTTGCTCACATAAAGTCCATTATGGCCTCAATAGGCCCTGTGGATCTTAGAGCTACACCATCTAGAACATGTGGGCTCATTTCAACAAGGGAAGAGACAGATGAAAGAGGCACCTAGCTGGCTCCAAACTGCTCTGATCCAGAAGTACACGTCACTTCCATTCATAGTTCGAGTGCCAAAAGTAGTCACATGGCCCCAACCCACTGCAAGGTAGCCTGGCAAATTGGAAGTCCATCACACTGACCTCCATTAAAACTTTTGCATGAAACGCCCTTCTCCAAGAATAGCATTTAGAATCAGAACTTTTAAGTTTCATTCAGTCTGCTGAGCAGAACCTAGATTCGAGGCGTTCAGCCAGGCAGTGGCCAGCAGAGAAGCGGCAGGCAAATTTAGCACAGAGTTAAAGTTCTCTAAGAAAATAAAGAAGTGAATGGATCCAGTTACAAAACCATTACAATCTAGACTTGTCTGATTAAATGTATAGGCCAGAGGTTCCATGTTTTGTCGCATTTAATCATCCAAAATCCTTATGTCATTATTTATATAAATTTTTAAGCTGGGAAAACTGAGACACAGAGAGATTTAAATAACTTGTCCAGGGTCACATGGATAACACAGCTAGACTTGAGTTGTTGGACTCGAGACATCACTTTTAATTTCCTCAGCCCCACAGCTTCCTTTGGATATCTTTTCCTTGAGAAGATCCTTCATCATCATAAATGATGATGTTTCATCAGATTAACTTTATCCTCCAAACTGGGTAAGGGACATGTGATATAACTGCTACAATCCAACAGCATCAATGTCACTTGGCAAATCAAAATACCAGTAAAGGCTGACTTTGTTAAATCTCACTCACTATGTTTTAACTGCTTCCCTTGAGAGGTCAAAGCATGGAATGCAAAGTGCATGGAGTACTGGGTTCTAGATCCATCTCTTCATGGGGTAAATCAGGTCACCTTTCTGTGCACTGTCTTCCCCAATTTTGTAGGCAGGAGGCATGGGAAGTGCAGAAATGTGGGAATCAGACAGACCTATGCTAAGACCCCAGCAATGCCACTAACTGCTCCCACAGCCTTGGGCAAGGTATTTAAGTTTGCCAAGTACGGTTTCTTTATCTGTAAAATGGAATCTGTAACGAGAGTATTTAAACAGTAAAGTAAGATTATATATGGGAAGCATGCCTGAAGGCACATACACCAGGTACCTGTCCCCCAACCCTACCCATTCCACCTCTTCCCTACGTGTGTGCTCCAAATAGCATGCCAAGATCTGTTCCCATACAAAAAACTGTATGATTCCATTTTAGTCTTTTACTCAAATTAACGCGTCTGCAACCCCTCACCAGAGCATCCACCGTGATAAATATAAGAAAAACTCATTTATATGCAACTATTATATAATGTGAATTCTATACTTTATATAAGGTTTTATTCTTTTATATTTTTCAAACAATATGAAACATACATCAAGGCAGTTTTTTCCTAAGATGAAAAATGCACAAAATTTAGACTGCAGAATTTCATTTTGATTTGCTTAGCTTGCTCACGCTCTTTATTTGTGAAACAACGACAGAGTCCATACATACAGTGTTTTAAAAGAGGCAAAATGTTGAGAACTGGTGCAAAGTTCTCATAAAGCTTTTTGTTAATATGTGTCAAGAGCCTTAAGTTACTACAGAAAGATCTATCCTGAGTAAAGAAAATAATCATAAATATGGAAAAGGTTTTACATACAAAAATGTCCTACATGGGATTATTTAAAGTAGTTACAATGGTGCTATCTAAATTATCCAAAATTGAAAACTAGTTATGTTAATTAGCATAAATCTCAATTATGGTATTTCATGACATATGTGAAGATTTATAATGATATGGTATGTAATTTAGGAACACATTTTCTGCCAGTAAGAGAAAAACCTGACCAACAATAGATTTAACAAAGAGACCTTTGTTTTTCTTACATAACAAGAGTCCAGGGGGCAGGTGGTTGTTGTTTTTCATGTAGCTGCTCCGCGACAACATCAGAACTTGGGCTCTTTCAGATGGTTCAGTCTGTTACTGACAACCCTTGGCTTTTTATCCTTATGCTCATTGCCTCACAGTTACAAGATGACTGCTATGGCTCCAAGTTTCACACCTGTTTTCAGGGCAGGGACAAGGGGAAAATGGTGGTACCAGAGTTGTCTCCTCTCGTACTTGTCTCTTTCACCAGGAAGTGAAATATCTTTCCCAGAAGATCCCAGATGTGCCCCATGGTTCAGAGCTGCTTCCCATGGCTGCCATTAGTTTTCAGGGAAGTGGAGCAAGTGGTTGTCGGGCTTTCCCACCTCTATAGTGGAGGCAGTAAAGGCAGAAGAAAGCAGCCAATCAGGAGTGCGCGAGGGAGGATGCTGAACAGGAAAGAGGTTGAAGCAGCCACAGTGAAACATGGCACTGTGTTGGCAAGGGTGACTTCACAATCCTGTCCCGCCTCACGGGCAACGTTAACTTTCTCCCAAGGCTGGGAGCTGGAGAACAGGCTGCCTGGAGGGAATCTTTAAATGCAGACGGAGCAGTGAAGCTGATGGAAGGCTGTTTCTGGTGCCAAGAAGTTTCTTTACTTTTATACAATTTCCAGCTAAATACCTCATTGTACTGAATCTCTCCAATCTGTGAGCTATCCTGGCAGTGTGATATATGTTACAATATGGTGGTTAGAACTAGGCATTGGAGGCTGACAGACTTAGAATCAAATCCTATCTGAGCCACATATTATCTGTATGAACTTGGGCAAGTTATACAACTTCTCCGATCTTCAGTTTCCTCATCTTTAAAATGCAAAAATAACAATAACAACAATTATTATATATTAATATATATTATACATTTTTATTTTATTTATTATATATTTACATTATGTGTTAATATAAATAATAATTGTTGTCAGTATTATTAGTAGTAGTGCTATTATATTAATAACTCTCCTACTCTTTTGTTCTGAGGATAAATATGATCACAAGTGTAAGCACACAGCTACATAATACAGGTCAGCTGATCTCATCTGAGATGGATATGAACTCACCAGATGTCAGAGAAAGAAGGAACAATCTAAGCAGAAGAATAATATTAGCAAATAATGATAACAGTAGCTAACTCTGATGAGACTATATTGCGCGTCAGGAAGTGTTTGACTTTCGTTACCTCCCTGAATTCCCATAGCAATTGGTGTGGCAGTGTATTAGTGAGGGTAAGTTAGGTTATGCTGTGGTAAAAATAACTCCCAAATCTCAGTGGCTTAATGCCACAATAGTTTGTTTCTCCCTCACGCAGAGTCACGTGGTAGGTATGAGCCCCTTGCAGCAGAACTCCAAGTGCTTTGAATGTTTGCCATCTCCTTATCAGCACATGCAACCATGAGCACTGAGGGACGGTGTATTATCCATGCTTCTAGCTTCTGTAAACTTGATGTTTTAACATTTGCCCTGCATGCATATGCTGAACATACCTTGTTTGGATAACCCAGTAATATGCCTGTCACCTTGCTTCGGCTCTCTGCCTCCTTCATTGCCCCCCACTCCTACCCCACTCCTCAGGAAGAGTCCTCCTCATGAGGGCACACACTCTCAAATACAAACCAACCAACCCAGAGCCCACACTGCCAACCACCTCTTCTACTGGGCTCTCAAGCCCAGAGCCACTATCACCCTCATCATGCTGAGGCCAGGTACTAGACAACTAGGGGCAGCCTCTATGCCCTGGAGTCTGCTGAAATCATTCAAACAGGCCAACCCTAAGTCTGCCTCCCCTGCCTCACCCATTCCTTCCTGCAGAAACCACCATAAAAAGGCTCGCTCCCAGTTCCTTCCTCTCTCTCTGCCTCCTGACCCTCCCTGGTGCTTCCTGTGTGACTCTCCATGGCATGAAGTGCTTCTTTCTCCTGGGAAACTGTCTTTTCAACGGCAATCTTCCCCTTATCTTTGGGCCTCAAGTTTTCTGTTAATACAGTATACTTTAAAACACAGAGAAGGAAAGGATACGGAGAATCATACCTTAGCCTTTGAATGTTTCCACCCAGACAAGTTCATGCCCATGTGCACAAGGATGGGGAGAAGCAGTCCTGTGTGCAGAAGGGGAAACATTGATGAACAAAGCAAACGTCTACCACAGGTGGATAAACAGTGAGACTGTACACGATGGGAGGAGAGGATGGAAACAGGTGTACATCTGACCCAGGGCCCTTAGAGGCCCACACTGGAGCCAGTGGGCAAGCTGGCCACACATTTATCATTTAGCCACTTTATTAGTTTCACCAAAAGTTTACCTTGGCAGCAAGGAAAACCACCAAATCCACAAATTCTCTGTGACCTACTTTAGCACATTTTCATCACTCTGCAAAAATACAAATTTTGTGCCTTTCCCTTTTCAAATTCTTAGGAACCTAATAACCTTCCATGAGATTTCAAAAATAATTGTCAGGCCTTCACTACTTCCATTCTCTGCTTTTGTGCACTGCAGTGATTTTCCTACCCTGGATACTCTGAAACACATTGCTTCTCAGCACTGTCTTTCTTCATTGACTATTATTGCCTTAAGTATTCTTTTTGCTATTACCCTTTGTCACCAAGCCTGGCTCATAAGACAAGCCTTCCTCCCTTTTTCTGTAATTTCTTATTTGCTCTTTTTCCCTATTGAGAAGCCAGTCCACCTTTTCCCTTTGTCACCTTATTTTTTTCTTTCTTGCATACTTTCAAAATGTTATTTTTCTCTCCTGTGACTTTCTTCCCTTTACTAATTGTATCTATTTTATGTACTCGCCTTTACCAACTTTGCCCTTACCTGTCTTGCTCCCTTCCCTGCCACAGTAAGCTTTCATAAATGTCTTTTCCATGGTCCACTTTTCATTTTTATGACTTGAAAGATAACCCCTATCTCTCCTTATGTTTCTGTTAGAAATTATTATAGCCTTAAGTCATTAAAATCTGTATCACTTAGCCGTGTCATTTTACTGCCACCCTGTCAGAGGCCTTTGGATATAACAATATAACGGAAAATTACTCACATGGATACATTGAAAAAGAGAAGGGGAAAAGTGACAGGAAGAGAAAACAGACAGAATGTAAAAGTCAATTACAAAGGGTCTGCTCAGAGTGAACAGAAGACTGGAACCATCCGTTGATGCATTTCTTCAATGCAGACGGTCAATTCAAATCATCCTGGTAGGAAAAGAAGGAAGGAAGGAAGGAACTATTCCATGTCTTTTTCCTCATAATGTCATTTTCTTCCTAAATTATTTGTCTCAACTCAACCAAGCTTTATTCATTTATTTAATAAATATTTGCTGTGTATTCTCTATGTGTTGAGTGTAAATGAGACACACTCTCAGTTTGCACAGACCCCAGAAACCCTGGGGTTTGGTCTGAGTCCTAGCACTTACAACTAATATGTGCAGTGAGGTGCAGAATTTTATTTAACTGAAATTTCCAAAAATGATTTCTCACTAGGAAAGCCGTCAGACTGCAAGAAGCACTCACTACATTTCTCAGTGGGCTCCAGGTGCTTCCCTTGTAGGGAATCAGGAGGTCTAGGCTGGTGGGGTCAGGGGGAATATGGTTTCCTAGTCTGTCAGCCCCCCTCCTGCAGCCTGGCCAAACCAGCCCTTTATACAAGACCTCATGGCACGCCCTTCAACAGTAGAAAGAGGATCGTTTAACCCATGTATGTGGGGTTTCTGGAAGACATTTTGAGAGCATGACAGGAGGAAAATAGGCATGTGGAGTAGCAGCTGCAATCTACATGAAGTACGCTAAGAAAGGAAGCAGTGGAGAGAAAAGATGACTTTAGCCATTTATTAGATGCACTTTCCTCTTTGTCATTTCCTTGAAGAACTAAAAAAGGATTCACAATATGTGTCGTTATTTTGGGTTTCCAGGTTGTGTTTCTTTGCATGGGACAACATACAAAGTTTGGATTAGCGGGGTTCCAGGATTAATTTGGGTTACATTTAAATTATCTATGACTTTAAGCAAGTCATTCACTTACCTCCCTTAGGAAAAGTCTTCTCATCTGGAGAAACAGATGACAAGATGACGTGTAAAAACTCTAAACAGTGACCATTCAATACACAGATGGTGAAAGGGAACTAGAGGCTGAAATCACAGCTCACACAGGTGGCTCTCTGTGCTGGACTGATATATTCCTCTCACTGGCCAGCCTCCACTTGCAATGTCCCAAGCTCATGCTGCACAGGTTATTCAATATTTCAATATCACCCCTACCTCTGATGGTTCTTACATATAGCTTACCAGAACAGGGTGAACTGTTCAATCTTAGAGTCAAGGACTGTGGCTAGAAAACCATACAAGCAGAACCTTTACCTAATCACCACAGTGAAGCTGATTTCTGACTGGGAGTGCTACACACAGCAAGATGGGAATACAGACTAGTGTGGCTATCATCCCTGGAATTCAGGTGGATTTCGGGTGTAGGGTAAAAGAGCCCACAGGATAAGCATCTGTGTGGAATGATTAGATGAAGCTGGGGATATGCTCTCCAGAGGGTAGTCTCCCGAGTCCTTTACTCTGACACCCCAGTGGTGGAGAAATGCATCATAGTACTCGAGGAACCCATTGTATGACTCCTGGGATCAGTTAGAGAGGCCAACAGACAGAGCTGAACTGCAAGTTATCATGAGCCCTTAGCAATCAAAACACCCTGAACATGCATCAGCAGCAAGCTAGGCAGCACAGGAGTGTCAGCCTCTCTCACGAGAGCAGATAGGATTTTTCATTCCTCCTCTCAGGCCACTGAGAGCAGACAATTTACCCGTCAGGGCCCATTCCCAATTTGGCCTTTGTCTCAAGGTTTGCTTTGTGAAGAATCTGCTTGCGTGGTTCATGAGCCAGGCTGTCCAGGATGAATAGACACCGCAAAGAAAAGAAGTGGATTTCACCCTAAACTGAGGGAAACACTTTCTTTTCAGGTTGACATTAGACTTCAAATTGTCCTGAGAGGCTTGAAGGTGGGTGCTTCTAGATCACACCAGCACTTTAAGAGGCCAGCAGAGAGCTCCTCTAAAGCACAGTTAACTCTTTCAAGCCAAGAGTGATCTTGACTGCTTGAGGCAGAGATTTACAGCTTACAGTAGAACCATGCTTTCCTTCTAGCCCACCATTCTCATTCCCAAGCAAGAAAATGGGTTTCAAAGACCAAGAAACAAATCGCTCTCAGAACGGTCAAGTCAGGATGGTGTTATTGCCACCGGCCTACAGGAGCACAACAACCTGCAGGGACAAAAATCCCTGGGGAATGGTATCTTAGGGCACTATTTCCAGTTGTCAAAAATCAGAAAATTAAATAGCCTTAGTAAATGGCCACAAAGTATCTGACTAGGTTCAATTATTCATTTATTCAATCCATTTATTTATTTATTCATTTATTGTTTATGCATTCAACAAATACTTATTGAGCATCTACATGCCATTCACTGATGCTTGGGATACATCAGTGAACATAATAAACAACCAGCATAAACATTCATTTCACAGTATGGTGAAAGTGCTAAGTACTACGGAAGAAAGAAAAAGTAGAGTAAGACAAGATACTGTGATTAGGAGGATAGGCTGCAATGTTAAATAGGGTTAAATGAGAAGGTGAAATCGTGACTAAGAAAAAATATGACTGCACGCTAACTAATATCTCTCTTTCAAATGTGAGATTTGATTTGGAATTACAATGAGATTCACAACTACAGTAGAGATATGTACGTGCTGGGCACTGTGGATAATGTGGACTGAGACTCATGAGTTAACCCTTTATAGTGGATAGTGACTGTTCCCCCACCATCCATCCATTCTTCTCTTGCTAGTTTCCCCCAATTTTACATTAATATCCATACCTCTGCCATGCAGCCCATATGCTTTGGAAGAGACTGACCCCACTGTAACCCAGGAATGGAACATGTGCCTCAGGCTAAAAGCCAATCAACATTATCCTATGTCCCGCCCACTCATGGGTGGCCCTTGACCCAAACAGAACAATAGAGCTGAAGAAGCTATTTGATAGGGAATCCTGGAAAGATGTCCCCATTTTCTTGCTCTTGTAGGCTAATGTAATCTGGGTAACTGCTTTAGGCATTTTGCTACAGTGAAGCAGCTGGCCCTTGGACTATGTCAGCACACAGAGGTCAGAGTCAAGAAAATCCTAGAGAAACAGACCCAGAACCCAGATCAAACTATGCCTCTGGATCCTTTGTTGACATGAGCCAATGAATCCACTTTCTTATATAGACCAATCAAAGTTAAGTTTTTGTTATTTTCATCCCAAGGTATCTTGAACCAAACAAAAAGAGGCTGTGGACAATACCCACCTTGTAACCTCATGTGAAACGTCTTATTCCAGTAATCTCACCCTACATTTAACCTCTCTTTGTTAAAGCCACAATTTACAGACAAAATCAACAATCTTATTGTGAGTCACAGAGAAACAAGTTCTTAAATCAGTAAAAGAAATACTTCCAGAAAACTAAAAATAGTAGAACACGTTGAATTAGAAATGAAAGGTGCAGATGTTAAGGCAGGCTCAGGAGGATCAATTCTAAGGTAGTTTAGGGAAAGGAAATGACAGACACTCTCAACCTCCAGCAGAGTAAATTGTTTCTTGATTCCCTCTTAATGAAAATATTGCACATTCTCTTTTTTTTCTGCAATATAGTCAATGGATTTTCTTGCCCTCTTTTCTTGCTTTTACTTTTTGCATAGATTCGGTATTTTTGTTTTTAATAAAAATGGAGGTGTTTCTGAGAATTTCTATTGCAACAGCAGGGCTTGAACTTTAGGTCAGCTGAAAGGAAGAGTGTGTGCTGTTTCCATGGAAACCACAGCAGTATAATGTCAGGTACTAAGAGGCATCAGGAATGAAGGGATAAAATCCCTGCATCATTTAATAAACACATCCTACTTACCGTTATTTAACCATAGTCTGCATACATATGCTCTATCTCTTAATAGCCACTTTTCATAAATTTCCTCTGACCACATCTAACCTTTCTAAATTGGTCCTGATTATGCTGCTAAGTAAATAAAGATGAAAAGAATGCCCTCCATTAGAGTATTATAAATGCCTTATTATTCTGAAAACTCATTAGACATATATATATTTTAATTAGAAAACAATATATGGAGACTCAATAATAAGGGTTAACTTAAACCCACAAAGACAAACAGGTAAATTAAAACAGGGCTTACATTTTGTCCTTAGTTCCTCATCTTATATTACAGGCCTCACTCTGGGTTATTTGCAGTAGAAAAAAATATAAATAGTTTTTACCTAAACCCTCTTTCCTACTGATGTCTCTCCCCTCAAGTTCATGTTTCAAAAGTATCACGTCTGGGGGAGCAAGAAAACTACCTCCAAGCCTACCAGTCTCTCAGGCAGCAAGGGATGTAGCCAAATGCTGATCAGCCCTGCAGGAGGGAGATTAGTGATCAGCCTTCACAGAGGCAGCCCTGCAAAGAAAGAGTCTGTTAACACTTCTTTGTACCTTCCTGATCGTAGCTCTCCCCACATCCCCCCAACCAAGTGGTCAGTTCCCAACTCTTTCCTCAAGGTCTTGCCTCTGCACATCTATTAGTCATCAAGAAGGAAGGATGAGGGAAGGGAGGAAGGAAGCAAGGGAGGTGGAGGAGAAGGAAGAAAGGAAGAAAAGGAAGGGGGAGGGAAGAAGGGAGGCTGGACAGGTCCATAAATCAACTTGAGGGAAGAGTGATTAAGGGCTTTTCCACTCGGTCAAGGACTCTGTAAGGAACACTGGTTGGGAGGAATGATTTGTGTGTAGTACTATACAAAATCTCTTTATTTGTCTCCCAAACTCAGTTAAGGAAAATTGTGCCAAATTCCAAATAAACAGCCAGTGACTAGAACTCAGTGAGCAAGGCATCTTTGTACTGTGGCCTAAGAAGTCAGAAACACTAAAGAGAAAAGGAGCTGTTTCTCCCTTCAGTAGGTGATAATTGGAATAGAAAGTAGTAAACCCGCGGTAGTCAGTGGCTTCCCAAAGCCATTCAGGATTAATAGCCACAGCCAGAGGGCTGAGGGCCTTGTGACAACCAGAGGACCACAGAAGGAGGAGCTAGAGGGAGCTAGAGGTACACCAGAGCAGGAACAGAAGTGGGAGGAAGCTCCCTGGCAATAATGATCACTGGATCCTATGAGAACTCCCCAAGGATGCATGAACCAGAAAAGGGATTCATGGAGCTGAGGACCAGCAAGTCCATGATTAAGGAGTAGGAGCCAGAGACTATGGATTCCCTTTTCTTAAGTGTATCCCTCCTGTTGTATTCAACTGTAGCCCAGAAAAAAACAGTAGGCCCATCACTAAATCATCAACAAATCCAAGGGAACCAAAAGGATTGTGCTCCTGAGGAGCACAATCCTGCCCCCAGGAGGTCACAGTTAAGATGCTAACAGGGAAATTTCTTGCCTGATCTAGTCATCACTATCACCACACACACACACAACACACACACACACACACACACACATACACACACACACACACACACACACACACACGACTTGTTTGATTTCACCCAGCCCTAAGAAAACCAGAAAATGGAGTCCCAGGAGCATTAAATAACTTGCTCAAGATCATAGTGTGATAGAATTAATAAAGCATGTGTTTATAGGAATAAGGATGGAGATGGGTGAAAACAGGACTCACTCAATTTTTTCCTAGTCCACAGATAATGTGAGTTAGCTAGAGATGAGGCAGGGAAGCCACAGCCAAAGGAAAAAATACTTCTCTTTCTTCCTTCTCTCTTTTGCCATGGACTGAATCATGTCCCCCTGCCCCAAATTCATATGTTGAAAGCCTAACTCCCAATGTGATGTTATTTGGAGGTGGGCCTTTGAAAGGTAATTAGATTTGGATGAGGTCATGAGGATGGGGCCTTTCTGAAGGGATTAGTGCCTTTATAAGAAGACACACCAGAGAGCTTGCTCTCTCCCTCCACCATATGAGGACATAGGGGGAAGATGGCCATCTGCAAGCTAGGAAGAGGGCTTTTATCAGGGAACCAAATCTGTTGACACTTTGATCTTGGGCTTCCCAGCCTCCAGAACTATGAAAAATAAATGTCTATTGCTTAGTCACCCAGTCTATGCTATTTTGTTATAGCAGGCTGAGCTCACTAAGATAGATTTGGGCCCCAAGAAGTGGAATGCTGCTGTAACAAACACCTAAACATGTGGAAGCAGCTTTGGGACTGGGTAATAGGTAGAGGCTGGAAGAGTTTTAAGTTACGTGCTAGAATATGGACAATTAAGGGCGATTTTGGTGATATCTTGGATGGAAATGAGGAACATGCTATTGGTAACTGGAAGAAAGGTGGCCCTAGTTATAAAGTGGCAAAGAACTTGGTTGAACTATGTTCTAGTGTTTTATGGAAAGTAGAACTTAAAAGCAATGAAACTGGCTATCTAGTTGAGATTTCTAAGCAAAGTGTTGAAGGAAGCTTGGAGCCTCCTGACTGCTTATAGTAAAATGTGAGAAAAGAGAAATGAATTGAAGATGGAAGTATTAAGCAAAAAGCAACCAGAACTTAAAGATTTGGAAAATTCTTGGCCTGACCATATTACAAAAAATGAGAAAGCGTGTTCAGATGAGAATAGTGAAAGTGTGGCTCAATAAAGAGAAGATAGGATTATACCAGCAAAGACACTGCCAATTTTGAACTTAGGGAGAGAGAGAAAGTGGGACAGAATGAAGGAAGACCGCTAGACACAGATTTTACAGGATGGGACCATAAAGCTATTCAGCTGCAACTTAGCACTGTTCCTTAAGGAATGGAAGACAGACCCTAAAAGCCATTCAGAGATCATCATGTTGCTTCTCCTGCCAGAGGCCCAGGGGGCAGGGCTGGTTCCTCCTGGGTTTCAATGGATAGAGCCACCTCTCCTGTTTCTGAGGCCAGGATTCCTTCACCAGTGCCCCAAAGGTGGTGCCCCACCAAGCCAAAGGGCAGGGCCACCCCGCAGAGTTGTGGGGGTGAAGTTGCTATCGCAGTCAACCTGGAAGGGGATATATCAACCAAAAGATTATTCTCAAAGCTTTAAGATCCAGTGGAATTCACCTTGCTAGATTTTGAACTTGATAGGGAGCCATCACCCTTTTCTTCTTCCCAACCTCTCCCTTTTGGAATGGAAATATGTACTTTATGCCTGTTTCACCATTGCATTTTGGAAGCACATAACTTGCCTGACTTCTTAGGTTCATAAATGGAGAGGAATTTTGCCTCAGGATGAATCATCCCACAAGTCTCACCCATATCTGTTTTAGAAGACACCTTGGACTTTAGACTATAGAGTTGATGTTGGATGCTGGGATGAAATGAATGTATTTTGCATGAAAGAAGGACATGAATTTTGGGGCCTCAGGGGCAGAATGCTATGGACTGAATTGTTACAAATTAAGATAATCTACCATTCTACCTCCAAGACTCCCTTAGCCAATTCACACCCACATCCTAGAGTTTGCTCAGAACTAAACTGGTCTATCACTTCAAGACTCCAGCAGGA
>NW_006796034.1:2214806-2232554 GCF_000442215.2 Lipotes vexillifer | reverse complement strand
AGGAATTCTGTTGGTGACAGTAGGATCTTCAATTTCTCTAAAGGAGTATTTTCAACTGCAAATTTGTCCATTCACCTCTGAACCCTTGCTTCATATTGAAATCAATGGAGGTTCTTTGTAATAAGATCTTATTTTTAGTCATAATCATGATATTTATTTTTACAACTCAGCTTTTTCCCAATATGTAAAATATCCTGGATCATGGATTATTTTATAGATTTTTCAAAGGAAAGATTTTTCAAAGTAAAGATGAAAAAAACTGGTTTAAAAGAAATTTTATCTAAGTACAACCTTAATGGAATTTGCACATCTGACCTTTGAAATATGAATCCAAATTTGACCTGACTACACTATTATTTCTTATTCTCCATACGCCTGTCTACCCACTGAAATCGGTTCTCAGATTGCTCTTTCAGAGGGTTCTCCAAGGTCAACAAAACCTGGGATTACAAATAAAAATTTAATTTAAGAAATCAAGTAACAAGTATCACTAGGATCAGGACAGAGTCGTCCTTCAGCGGTCTGGTCTATATGTGGGGCAATTAGCACGCAAAATAGCCTCTGTTAATAGCCAACTAAACTATTAATTCCGTTGTGTGTGAGAGAGAAAGACGGAGAGAGACAGAGAGACGGAGCATTTAGATTGAAAGAGAAAGATTTCAATTTACCTAAAAATTGCACTATCAATAAGGCACTCTTTAGAAGATGGCATTTGCAAGGCTGTAAGTGTAGAAAGAATAGGCATACAGAGAACAGAAAATCAGGATGCTGCAGACTTTTATTTCTCATTGAACGGTACAAATTCTGTACTGTTTTTGGTTGTGGCTGGCCTCTCTCACCTCAGTAATCAGCCTTCCTTCAAAAGGAACAACTTAACCTTATTTTCACTGCTCTGTAAGACATTTCTACCAGAGAAAAATTCCAAAATTAAAACTTAAATGAAGACTTGGTCAAGCAAGAAGAAAGTCTTTAAGAAGAAGAAAAAAACTCACTGCTAATGGCTGGAAGGCACTGCTCTACAGTGGCTCCTACCCCTGACTGTGTGCTGGAGCTCCCGTTTCTCCAACCACAACTCACCTCATTCTCAGTTAAGGTTGTGTCCTTATTCTTATTTCATATCCTTACTAATGAAAACTAAAATGACAAGTGAGTCTTATGCTTCTTTATTTTAATTTTTATTTTATATTGGAGCATAACTGATTAACAATGTTTTGTTAGTTTCAGGTATACAGCAAAGTGATTCAGTTATGCATATACATGTATCTATTCTTTTCCAAATTCTTTTCCCATTTAGGTTATTACAGCGTATTGAGCAGAGTTTCTTGTGCTATACAGTAGGTCCTTGTTGGTTATCTATTTTAAATATAGCAGTGTGTACATGTCAATGTACAAATTCTATCCCAATCTATCCCTCCCCGAGTCTTACGTTTCTTGAATCAGCTTAGGCATTCCCTTACAAACATGTTTTTAAATAGGTGAAGTAACTCAGAAAAGGCCATGTTTTCTTTTTTTTTTTTTTAATGATTATGTTGCTTAAAGATCCTCATTCAGTACATAATTGAAACCCAAATGTAAAATTATTTTTATGACTTTTTTTTCATAAGAATGAGGCACAACTGAAAAAAGCTTACAAAGGAAGTGTAGGTACAGGGTGGGTGGGAGTAATGAAAGAGGTTTCCTTGGGCTTCCTCCAGACATAAGGCCACTGCAGAAACAAGCAGATCACTGACATTGATCAAGGTCTCCAGCTGACCTTGATCATTGAATTGAGTTGAGCGTCAGCCCACACTGTAGGAAACATCAGGGAAAAAGCACAAGTTTGCTATTAGGGTTTACCATTTGGTATTGAAGATTTGCAGTATCTTTAATCTTATGCCAATTTCATTTGCAATACTTTGAGTCAGTATCAGAATTCTTACCAGCCCTGTCTCTGAAATGTTCAACATTGTATTATTGGTTCTAATATCACTCGATTCTCTTCATATTTTTCTCATAATTCTAAATTAGTGATTTTTTAAAGATTTAGAGAACAGCTGGAACAATTGTTTTGATTTTTTGTTTGTTTTTGTTATTCTGGCCACGCAGCTTGTGGGATCTTAATTCCCCGACCAGGGATCGAGCCCGGGCCCTTGGCAGTGAGGGCTAGGGGTCCTAACCACTGGACCGCCAGGGAATTCCCAGCATAATGGTTTTGAGATCAATTCCATCAGGCTTCGGATCCTAGCTCTGCCACATAGTTAGCTATGTGACCTTGGGAGTAATATTTCCCTCTAAGCTTAAGTTTATTTATCTGAAGAGATGGGTAATTAAAAAAAAAAAACAAAAACACTATGAGGTTTAATTCCATAACAAAGTGGAGAGCATCATTGCCCAGCAATTTCTCTTCCAAAGATGTCTCTCCTTCTGCCAGCTCTTTAAATGTTGGTGTTACCCAAGCTTCAATCTAAGACCCTTTATATTCCTCTATGTAGACTCCTCATGGTGATTATAACTTTATTTTGATCACCCAGTGTCCCTTCAAATTTTCTCTGTGTCACCAGTTTTTCCTCTGCCACTGGATGACTATTCCAGCTATTCTCCTGTTACCCTTAGCTAACAAAAAGTCCCAAAGACACTGAAATAGAAAAAACTCAGCAATATCTGTAATTAACATACCCAATATTGTCTACTATGTGACGCTCCCAACTCAATTTAGAGTTGTGGTTTCTCACCTCTCTTAGCTGAGACTTGATGTAATTGTAACTGGAAAGCAAAGGGAGTCCATGGTCAGCCTTTTCTCTCTTCCCTCACCTGATGCTCTTATTCCTCCTCCCCTATCTTGCTACCCAGTCCTGGAGCAGGGGGAACAGAGAAGCATGTAGAAAGCAGCAGAGCTCTCAACTGACTGGCACTGTGTGTTGGGATAAGTGACAGACTCCCTGTTTAGAGTTTAGTTTAGGCAGATATTTAGAGTCCCCAACAGACTACTGGAATTCAACACGTCCCACACCAAACTTATTACCTTGCCCCCAGCACATGCTCCTTTTAACAGCCTTGTGACATCAACCATCAATTGGGTAATATGATAAATCTAGATTCATTCTTGTCTTTTCTCTCTCCCTCACCTCATAGCAACTTAGTCACCACCTTCTATTTAATGTATTTCATTTACTGACAACCTCTCCAGTGTGTTCCCCTTCTGCAGCCTCACTACCACTGTCACATTCAGGCTCCTGGAATCTCTTCTCCAGGTTACCCTCATGGACCCACTTCTCAGACATCACAAAGGTATCTCTTTTTATTTTATTCTAATATCTTTCTTTTTATAAAGTGATCATAATATACTGACCGTGCCATGCTCCTGTTCAAAAAGCTGCCAGAACTCCCTCTGCCAAAAAGACCATCCAGCTTCATCTATCTGCCATGTAAGACTCCTCACTTTACATTCCTATCTATTTGCCCACCTCTTTGATTTCATTGTAGCCTGATTCTCAAGAAACCTTCCAATAACCACATTTTTTCAACCTTCCAGGATTGTTCTAGCCTCTTTGTATATGCTACTTTGTATCGTTGTATATGCTACTCTACTGCTTGGAATACTCTTCCCTTGCTTCTTTACTTGGAAAAATCTTATCATCTCCTAAAAGACTACTCTCACTTCCTCACCAAGCCATGTTAGTTTTTGCCTCTTCTTTGCTCCTACAGGACTTTCTTCATACTTCTCCAATAGAAACTAATTAGGTGTTACAACTTTCTGTTTATATCTTTCTCCTTCCTTAGATGGTGGGTTCTTGATTTGGGGAACAACAGAAAAATTCAAGAAAACTTGATAAATTAGTGAATGTAAGTATGAACTAAACATTTGGGAATTAAGGAAGCAGAGAAAATATATGAGCAGGTTGGTTGTTCTTTAAATATGAATTTTCTCCTAAGATAAACAGAATAAGACTTTGTTTAATCATGAGCTATTTTCTTATAGAAGGACTTTCTGTTCCTAATTCCTAATCAAAATTTTATTTTTAAATACCTGTATTTATGATCCTTCGGGTGGAGGATGGAGTGTTCTACATGGCTTTTTTTCCTGCTAATTTTTAGGAAGAGGAAGGAAGAATTGTACACATTGCTTTGCAAACAAATGTGCTAACTGTCACCCTGCAGTGTAAGATCCTGGAGGACGGAAACTATTTTGTTCACTCTGTATTCCACACAAAGCTCCTGGTTCACTGGAGATGCCCAATAATTTTTTTTTTTTAATAAATACAAGTAAATCATATGTCCCCAAGAATAAATTTATAAATGCACTCGTCTTCAAACTCAGAGCTTTGGGAGATGTATAGGATAAAACCTAAGAATTAAGAAAAAAGTTTCTGAAAGAAATGGGTCTTAAGATAAACAGTGAAACAACATTCATTGGATGCACAGATCAGAACAGGTTAGCTATGAATGAGCAGGCTTTTTCAAGTTTTCTGTTTGCCAGGGGTTTCTTCCAAGAGCACATATAGAGAAGAGTAGAGGAGGATGAGAGGGGTGGGAGTGATTGGGAGGGTGAGCAGTCTCATTTTCACACTGGAATATACAAAGCAGGAAGTGAAAAGGATGTCCCCCAGGGTACCAGAATTGAGACATCATGATATCCCTATCCTTTGGATTTAACCATCATGTTTTGTAGAATCATATTTCCCCCCAAGTGATTTCCTCTAACTCCTCCATACGTGTTAAATCCTCTAGCAATGTGGCATTCAAGAGGTTAAGTAGCCTTGGTTCCTCCCATGAGGGTATCCTGGCATTGCTCAGCTAATGTTCTACATTCTGCTAATGCGAATGACAACTGCGGAATTTCCCAATGCCCAAGAAGGAAAAGAATATCATCAAACATTCCAATATCTCCCAATTCTCCCTCCCGGCTCACTGTCTATATCCCTGTATAAATGGCCTCATTTTTAACAGAAGTATGACAAATACAACAATAGCATCATTTTATGGCAGCACTAAAGCACATTTTTAAAATGCGTTTCATTTCAAAGCCACTCTAATTTAAGCCTTTTGGAGTCTTTATTCTTCTTTCCAGAAGCAGCCTCTGTTTCTGTATGCCACCGGGAGAGCCGAGGAATGTGGATAGCATCTGCCAGGGACGAGATGCTGCCTCCCAAGTCTTTAGTGATTCATAGGTTGTAAATGTACTTGATTGTGCCCTGTGCATTTACACCAGGAATTCATAAATGGGCATTTGCAACTTTCAAATGGTTAGCAGTTAATATCACCCCATTTCTAATACAGTCACAAACACCAACAGCACATTCTCTACCATATCAATTCTGTTAGGTACAATTCAGATTTCTTTTCTTAGTGCTTCCTTTTATCTAGAATATAAGAAGTAAACACCGTTTTCCCTACTTTTACTGTTCCCAAAATCAGTTTTAAATAAATCCTTCAGTTACAAATGCATATGTTCAGACTATTTAAAATTATCCTGAAACACTTCTCATCTAATGGATATATTTACTTTGCAGAGCATTCAGCTTTATATCAATTTTGTATGTGATGTGGTCAAGCTGACAGCTCTGAGCAAAATGCTACACAGGAGTTGCTTACAGTTGTCCCTATGACCAAATATCTACTACTCACAGCCTGAAATATCATAAGGATTATAGCTCTAACTGCCAGTTTCTGTTTTTAAAATATCTCAGGGCAGAAGGACAAGCTGACCTAATCAGGAGGTCACTTGAATAGACTTTACAGTGCAAGGCACAGCTTATGCCTGGTTGACATTCTAACCCAGAGAATTTTTTTCATCTGTGATTAATGGACTTGACATCCATTTTCCCACTGCTTTTGCTAAACATGTAGTTCAGGATTTATCGTTAAACACCACTGAGCTCATAGGAAACTAAACTCTCACGTCTGTGAAAATGTTGTGCCAGAGGCCAGAGGTTCTCCAAAGAGTTTGGATCATACTTAGAAGTATAAAATGGTTCATGGTCTTGGTCCATTGGATATCACAATTTCTCCAATATGAGATGCCTTTTGAATGGATAATGGATTGCATGAGTTAGTAACATGATACACCCACAGTTAGGTGATGAGATTTTAAATTAATCTTGAGTAGCAGAACAAGGAGGAAATAAGATGGAGGAAGAAGATATCCCTCTAGTTTCATAAATGGTTGACTCTTCTGTTTGCTCAGCTTCTACATGGCATCCTGTAGTCAAAACTGATAACAGTGTGAAAACCCAAAGCATCCTTCTATCATTTCACTGATTTAAATGATCTAGAATTTTGCTAGTATAGACATGAGACATATCCTCCTAGTTAATCTGCCACTATCAGAACATAATGTTAGACCATTAAAAGTTTCCCTACTCCTTTTAATTATTAAACAGTCTTCTGGTGCACAGGCTAAGAGCATCTGTCATTCATTTCTCTAAAGAGGACATATGATACAGCAACCAAGCCTTCATGGTTAAACTATCTGGGTGTGAAATCCTGCTCTACGTGACCCAAGGCAAGTTATTGTACCTAATCTCGGATTCCCACATGTAAAACTGGGATAATGATAATACTTTATCCATAGGGTTGTTGAAAATATTAAAAAGAACAACGCACGAAAGGGTCTAATACCTCTCAAGATATTAGCTAATATTTGTTATTAGCTAATAATATCAAATATTAGCTATTATTTTTAGCAGGTAAGTGAAATAGTTAATCGCTTTTAAAAAGTGAGAAACAGGGCTTCCCTGGTGGCGCAGTGGTTGAGAGTCTGCCTGCCAATGCAGGGGACGTGGGTTCGTGCCCCGGTCCGGGAGGATCCAACACGCCACGGAGCGGCTGGGCCCGTGGGCCATGACCACTGGGCCTGCGCATCCGGATCCTGTGCTCCACGATGGGAGAGGCCCGTATACCACAAAAAAAAAAAAAGAAAAAAAAGAAAAGTGAGAAACATATTTCTGTTCACAAGCCACATGAACTAAACATGATTTACCAAATCTGTCCCCTAATATAAACAACAAATGACTGTGTGACATGCATATAAAAACAAATTCCCAGTGAGTTGAGAAAAATGGCAATCCTTACAACCTTGGTAAGACGAAACTGACAATTTCAACAGTTTTGCTCATTTGCTATATTGTATAATTGGAGTTGATGTCCTGGGTGAAGCCTAAATACTGGTTCACAGTGACAGCAAGGAAGAACAATGGAACAATCCATGAAGCTGAGTTCGGGTGATCGTTTTATTATGAAAGGAAATCAACTGTTACTAAATTAAACCACCATGTGTGAGTTACAGGTGTCACCACATGAATGTGTTGACTGACTGGGTCTCTGCTGTGAAATGAAACATGCAAAATTTAAGCATGCTTTTGGAACAATATACACATTTTCATTTACTTGTGAATTTTAATGCTTTTGTGAAAGCATAACATCTTACTTAGGGCATGTAAATGATTAGTTTCAAAATGAGACATGTAAACGCAGTGTGAGTTCATTCATTGTTCATCATTCCTGCCTGCTGCAAACATTAGCCCTGTGACCAGGTTCTGGCTGCAGCACCCATAACATGCACACCACATCCGTCCTTCCCTCTTCTTCTGTCCTGGGCTAAGAGAGTCCAGAATGGACATGTTAGCAATTCCTAATGGAGGCTCTAATTCCTACTTAGAAGCAAACAGTAAGAAATTAAATCAATTCAATCTAAGAACATACAGTGGCAATGCCATTTCACTTGGGATGCTGTTTAAACAGTTAACTCTGAGTGAACTCTTCCTGTTCTTTGATTGGGAAGCGTTTCAGACCTTAATTACTGTGTTCTGTGAGTCTGTGACAGATCGTCCCTTTTTCACAGGCTTCTTGCCAGGATAAAGCAGCCTTTTTTTTTTTTCTTTTAAGAAGACTATACTTAATTAGAGCTAGAGTAATTAACTTTTTGTGGGTTTGATCTGTTTCACCATTAAACTTTGATTCTGGCTGGAATTGTCTGCTTCTATTGTCTTTATAGAAATTCTTAAAATGTAAACAACTTGGAGCAAAATGTATCAAAGGTAAAAGTTTAAGATTTTTTTTTGAGTGTAGTAAACAAAATTGTAAAATTTTTAAAAAGCAAATGGGAACATTTCCACAGCAGTAATAGAAACAGAGAAGAGGTCAGAGTGGAGCACAAGCATTCCCTGACAGCCTCGTGACCAGAGGCAATTCATCTGCCTTCCCCAAGTTTGTTTCTCCATGTGTACAAAGAAATTGGTAACACCTAACTCACAGGATTGCTGTGACCCTGCCTGGCATATATCAGGTGCTCAATAATTGTGAACCAATTTTTCCTGTCCTCCCCATGTTCAATAATAAAACAGAGCACTCTGCATTTTAATTCTTTGACTCTACTGTGTAGTACACAGTAGAATGGCTGTCATTCTGACGAGCTTTCAAACCAGAAGCACCCCACCGCCATCCTGTTCCTTAGAGAGTGTCCTTTTGGGTGACACTGTCTGTTCATAGATCTAAGAAGAAGAGATGACAGACCTGACTTAAAACAGGGAAGTCTGGGATATGAAAGGTTATACTGAATGATAGAGAATGCTGGGAGTTGCAGAGGAAAAGAATTTCACTCTTCATTAGTGATACCCAAATAAAAATTGATCACATTAGGCTCACCATGACAAAGAATAATTCAATCACTATCATCTTTTAAGATTAAATATAAAGTTCCCTCTAAAAAGTAATTTAGAAAAAGGTGAGAAAATTTAATCTAACTAAAGATGGCTCTATTGCTGTCTCTATTATTTTTAGAAAAATAACTTTATGGATTTTGTAAAAAAAAAATGATGCATGTTCATTATAAGAAAAGGAAAAGTCAAGCAATAGGAAAAGAACAATGAAAAAGTGGAAAACAATTATCAGAAGCCTACCACCCCCAAAAGCCATGGTTAACAACTAGAGATCACTGTTTCAGGCATTTCTTTCCTCATACATAGAGTAAATTTGATTACACTTTAATTAACTGAATAAGAAGTCAAAAAAATCTCACAAGCTAATTAAATGCATTATGAAAAATGCTGGGAGGTCAGAGTTACTATATATAATAAACTAAATGTTTTAATTTTAGGTGGAATCTACTTATTGATTCCCTGCTATAACAAAGCATGAAATTGACACACTTAGACTTTCTCCCCTTCTGATTATTTCATTTGTATACTGTTAAGGTTTATAACATTTACATTTCATTAACTGTGGCAGACTTCAAATTTTATTTATATGTTTAGATGGATTAGATGCTCATCACTCATATTTTTATTGTATTTTCATCATTTCAAATTTTTTTATTTTGATTTATGTCTAGGTGGGCTGAATTATGCCATCCAGTTAAATTTAGATTATTTGTTTTGTAAATTCTGTATTCCTAAAGTTCTTGAACACAGACATGTTGCTTGTTAGGCTTCAGGGGCAACTTGCCTATGTGAAAATTACTGGGGTACATATTCCCCAAGAATGCAGCAGATACTGTTTTCTAGCATTGAAGTACAGGGAGGAATCTAATATCATCAACCTGATATTTTCCCCTTGGTACATGGTTTGAGTTTTGTCTTGATGTCCATTTATTTTTTTAAAACATTCAGGTTCAGTAACTTCATTAGGATATATACTGGTATTGATTACTCTATTAATGTTTTCGTGGTATATGAGACCAGTTGACATGCTGATCTAAAGCTTTACATTACGAAGAATTTTAAATTTTTATTTCTGTATAATTATTTCTGGAATCAAAATTAATGCTGTAATCACATGTGAGGCCAAGAGAATGTGAGACAGTGCACAAGGGTGCCCGATATACCATGCAAATGCTGGCCAAAGAAAGCTAACATAATGAAGCTAACACCAGCCAAAGTAGGTTTAAAGTAAGAAGGATTATTAAGGATAAAGAGGGACATGTTATATGTTAAAAAAGGTCAATCCCCAAGGAAAATAATATAATTCTATAGTTGTACGTATTTAATAGCATAGTCTCAAAAAGCCAAACAAAAACTAACAGAATGAAAAGAGATAGATAGATCCATAATCAGGGTAGATTTTAACAAACCTCTTTCAATATTTGATTGAACAAGTAGATATTCACATATCATAGAGACACAGAAGATTTGAACAACCTGACTAACAAACTAAATCTATTTGACGTACATAGAACACTGCTCACAATAACTAAAAAAATGAACATCTTTTTAATGCAAAATGAACATTTTCCAAAATTCACATAATGCTTGGCTATAAAGCACATCTCAACACATTTCAAAGGACTGAAATCAAAGAGAATGTATACCCTGACTACAGTGGAATTAATCTAGAAATAAGAAAAATATAACTAGAAAATTCTCAAATACTTGGAAATTAAGCAATGTACTTCTAAATGACCCATGGGTGAAAAAAGAAGTTAGAAAGGAAATTAGAGAGTATTTTTAACTGAGTGAGACAAATATATCAAAATGTGTGATTTGTAGCAGAAGCAGTGCTTAGACAGATATGTTAGTGTTAAAATGCATATATATCAGAGAATAAATAAAGACTAAAATACTATGTGATTAAGTATTGCTTTTCAAAAACCAGCAAGTTAAATGCAGAGAAATTAGAAGAAAGGAAAAATTAAAGACAAGAACAAGAAAAATAATGAAATTAGAAAAGTCACACATAATAAGAGTAAATCAACAAAGTGAAAATTTTATCCTGTAAAAAAAGTTAAAATTAATAAATTTCTAGCAAGATGCATCAAGATACAAAAGAGGGAGAGAAGGCAAGCATTACCAAATTCAGGAATGAAAAGAGGGCATCACTACAAATAATACGAACATTTTAAAAAGAAAATATTATAAGCAAATTTATGCAAATAAATTTGAAAATTTAGAAGAGATTTTTCTTGAAAAAATACAGGTTATCAAAGTCAAAATAAGAAAAAATAGACAATCTGAACAATCTTATATCTACTAACCAAATTAAATTCTTTAATTAAAAAAATATTATCAGAAAGAAAACTCCAGGCCCATATGGCTTCACTGGTAAATTCCACCATTTAATAAACAAATAACAGTAATCTATACCTGCTTTATGAGAGAATGAAAAAAGAGGGACCATATCTCAAAGTGATTTTAATTTGGTCAGCAAAACCTTGTTACCCAAACTGACAAGGACCTTGCAAGAAAGGAAAATTATGTGAACTTCTATTAAGAACGTAGATGCAAAATCCTAAACGAACTCAACAGAACACTCATATCCATAATATATCAGTAACCTCTATAAATCAAAAATACAGACCCAATAGAAATATGGGCAAAGGACTGGAAGGCACATGTATCAATTTCCTACTGCAGTTGTAACAAATTACCACAAAGTTAGTGGATAAAAACAATATAATTTTTATTATATTAATTTATATTAATATATATTTATTATTATTAATTTATTATCTATAGTTTAGAAGTGGAAATGGGTCTTACTGTGCTACAATCAAGGTGTTAGCAGGGCTGCACCCTTTCTGGAGGTTCTAGGACAAAATCCGTCTTCTTACCTTTTCCAGCTTCTAAAGGCTGCCAGCATTCCTTGGCCCATGGTCCCATTCTTCCATCTTCAAAGCCAGTAACACTGAGCGAGTCTTTCTCACACTGCCATCTCTGGTTCTCTCTTCCAGTTCCCTCTTCCACTCTTAAGGACTCTTGTGATTACACTGGGTTTACCTAGGTAATCTAGGATAATCTCCTTGTTTTAAGGTCAGCTGATTAGCAAACTTAATTCTATCTGCAGCTTTAATTCTCCTTTGCCATGTAACCTAACATATTCACAGGTTCTAGGAATTAGGACATAGATATCTTTGGGGAGACATTTTTCTACCTACTATAAAACACATCACAAAAGAGGATGCAGAAGTAGCCAATAAAAATACGGGAAAAAAATATACAACCTCATTAATCACTAGGGAAATGTAAACTAAGATCACCGGGATATACCACTATACCCCTCCAGAATGGTTAACATTAAAAAGTCTGGTAAGATTGTAGAACAATCGGAATTCTCATATACTGCTGGTGAGATTTTTTAATTAGTGCAACTGTTACTGCACTCAGGTCCAGCTACTCACCGCATGACAGGCCGATAAGTCACGTGACAAGGTGCTGAGGCAAGGAAAGCCAGCTGACCAAGACGATGGTGGACTAGTGTCCTTAAAAACCATCTTAAGGGCTTCCCTGGTGGCACAGTGGTTGAGAGTCCGCCTGCTGATGCAGGGGATGCGGGTTCGTGCCCCGGTCCGGGAAGATCCCACATGCCGCGGAGCGGCTGGGCCCGTGAGCCATGGCCGCTGAGCCTGCGAAAAAAAAAAAAAAAAAAAAAAAGCATCTTAACATCTCAGGTCAGGCAAAGGGCTTTCTTAAAGGCAGTGTAAGGGAGGGGGCTACAGGGGGCAGGAGAAGCTTGTGTACAGTTCTCAGATTGGTGGGCATCAAGGTGAAGTTTTGAGCATCACCAACCTTCTGGTTTCAACCACTCTGGGATCTACATGCTTGCAGTCAGTTTTCATCTAGTGTGGGTCTGTTTCCTATAAAAACAACTTAGGAACGTGTGTCAGAGCTTTATCTATATCTTTCAGGGAACTGGGAGTTAGGTGACTCTGCTACATGGCTGGTTAATAGTCTAAATTGTGACCAGTCCCCTGGCCCAACAGCCATTCTTTGTTCCTACATCTTCATGTTTCCTAATCATCAACCCTTGAGCCAATCTTTTGAGACTCAGGGGAGACCTGGGAGACTAAAGCAGAAGCCTTTTACTTCAAAGGACAGGGACAGGGGCCTGTATGTGGTTTCACAACCACTTTGGAAAACTAGCAGTATCCACTCAAGCGTAAAATTTTAATACTCTAACACCCAGCAATTTCATCACTGGGTCTATAGCCACGAGAAGTGTATACATATATGCGTCAAATGATGTATACACCAATATTCAAAGCAGCAGTAATTTTAACAGCCACAAACTAGAAACTACTGAAATGCCTACATAAAGTGGAATGAATAAGAAATAAATTGTGGCATATTCGTACAATGGAGCATTACACAACCTTAAAGATAGATGACCTTCTACTACCATGGAACAATATGCGTGAATCTCATAAACATAATGTTGAGTGAATGAAACCAGACACAAAAAGGTACATATTATAGGATGCTATTGGCATTTATATAAAGTTCAAAAGCAGACAAGACTAATTTCTTAGAATAGAAATCAGAATAGTGGTTACCTTTGGGCATAGCACACTTGAGACACAGCAAGAATAAGGCTTTTGGGAGTACACATTATGGCCTATTTTGTGAAAATACACTTCTAGTTTTTACAATTTTCTGTTTCTGTTATATTTCAATTAAAATTTCAATTAAGCTATTGAAATAGTATATGTACTTTGTGTCAAAAAACTTGAGACCTTATTTAGCTTTCACGAGTATATGAAAACAGACTCCCGGTAAGGCAGGCTATAGTATGAAAACAAACCTCACAGTAGACAAATGCTTCCTGTCAGAAGAGCCAAATACCAAAAGGCAAGAGGTTAAAATAAATTAAAATCTATCCATTCTTGAATCAAATGAAAATGTTACAGACCTCAGAGACTATTCTTTCTTATATTTGGACTTCTTTAGTGACCTGAAAGTCGCCTTTTGAAAATAGTTAAGTAGGGCTTCCCTGGTAGTGCAGTGGTTGGGAGTCCACCTGCCGATGCAGGGGACACAGGTTCGTGCCCCAATCCGGGAAGATCCCACATGTCACAGAGTGGCTGGGCCTGTGAGCCGTGGCTGCTGAGCCTGCGTGTCTGGAGCCTGTGCTCCGCAACAGGAGAGGCTGCAGCAGTGAGAGGCCCGTGTACCGAAGAAAGTAGTTAAGTAACATTATATTCATCCTTTTGAAATGAGAGTTTTTGCCTTTTTATGAGAAATTGGCGTTTTCATCAAGAAGGTACACAACATCCTTGACACAGTGATTCTCCAACAAAAACATTTCAATTCTCTTTTTTTTAAAATAATGTGCTTACCAAAAGCCCAGCCATGATCTGAAGACAGAAAAAGAACAGCAGCAATGTGTGCCCACAGGGGAAAAAGAGAACGGAAATTTCAAACTGTAAGACCAGGAATCTAAAGCATTTTAATGAGAATCCCCATAATAACATGACTAAACCCATTTCCTGTTTGGGTTTTGGTTTTTATCTGTTTTTACAGCATCACACATGGATATAGATAACAATAATAGTAAATAATATTTCTTTTTATATGGTGCTTTATGTTTGTAAAAAACTTCCATATTCACAGACTCTACTGGAAAATCAGGGTCATTTGAATGAGATCCACCATGGTTCAAATCCCAGTCAGGCCCTGTAGAAGTTATCTAACTTTGGACAAGTTTCTTAGTTGAGCTTCAGTTACCTCACATGTACAGGGGAGTACGAACTACCTGAAGTTTAAGTGAGGACAACAGGTAATGTATGTAAGTCCCTGGCACACGGTATAACAGATAATAATGTGAAGCCTGCGGTACATAGTAGGCACTTGATAAATGGTAGCACTTGCTATGATTGTCTCATTTGACTTTTATGACAACCTATGAAGGCGGAGACTGTGCGTGTTTGTTTACCTACCAAAATACCTACCCCATATTAGGCATTCAGTAAGAGTAATGAATTCATAAGTAAACAAAGAAAAGAAAGGAAGGAAGAATCCATTGTCCTAATTTTGTATGAGAAAATCAAGGCTCAGATTTATCTGCCGTCCCACTGCTACTAATTAGAAAAGTTGGGCTGCAAACCCAGTTTTTCTTACCCCAAGCCCAATGTTCATTCCTCTCTTCCAGCAGTGCTCATAACAATATTTACTTGCATTGCTCTGGATGTTGGCATTTATCTTCATTTTGTATGTGTGATTTGTTCTAAGTTAAGGAGTGTCTGGACTCGGCTCAGGAAGAAATTCGGTAAACAAGTTTCCTGCTTATGCTGATAGCATGTGATATTTTAAATATCCTTAAACCATGATAAAATGTGGAAGCACTGAATTTATATAGTACGTATGTTTAATACAAAATAAAAATATCACCACAGAAAGTACTGAGCAAATAAATCCTCCCTGGGTTTTTCTCTTGAATCTATTGCCTTAGAAAATTAAACATAGCCCAATAAATGTCTTTCCTAAAGGCATTATAGCAATTCCAAAGTAGCATGTTAGGTCATTTAACTAAGGTTTAGAGCACCTTAAACCAGTTCACATCTGGGCCATCTACGCCCCTTTGCCTTTACTGATAGAAATGTGTTTACTGCGGCCAGCATGCTGGGAAAATTACGTGCATGTCCATAGAATAATAAAATTGCATTTTAAAATGTCAATATGTTATCCAATATAGTATGTGCAGAATGGAAACGATCCAGAAGCATTGGGAAGCAAATGAGCTTTTGAGTGGGGAGAACTTTAAAAAGCAAGAATGAGGATAGGCATAAAAAGGAAACTCTGGAAATAAAGCCAGTGAGATTAAGGACAGGGGCATCAGGACAGAACCCAGACTCAGGAAGCCACTGCCCTTCTCCAGGCATGGAGGTTTGAAGGCCCCAGCCCAAGGAGCCCCATGTAGATTGCACGTCCCCAGGCTGCCTACAGGCAAGAACAGAGCTAAATGCTTGTCCCCCTACTGTAACTGGAGCAAAAGTGGACTGAGAAACCTAGTAGGGGAGAAAACATTTCAATAGAGATAGGAATTGCACAGTGAAGATTCCAGAACAGTACAGTGCCCTGAAGAGCACCAAACTAGGAGATGTGGGTTCCACAGAGGGCCTCAGAGCAGAGGATTTGGCGCCAGTCATAGCACTTCCTATGGATTTGCCATTACTAGCAATATTATTGTTGATGTCTTTTGTTCACAATTACATTTTAAATGATTATTGCTAGTATATAGGAAATCCATTGATTTCTTTATACTTACATCCAGTAATTTTACTGAATACTCTTAAGTGTTTCTTCCCAGTGCTCTTAGGATGTATCCAAACTCCTTAACGTGGTTTCAAATCTTTTACAGGCATACCTCAAAAATATTGCAGGCTCAGTTCCAGACCACCTCAACAAAGCAAATACCACAATTAAGCGAGTCATATAAAATTTTGGTTTCCCAGTGCATGTAAAAGTTATGTTTACACTATAGTGTAGTCTACTAAGTGTGCAATAGCATTATGTCTAAGAAAAACAATGTACATATGTTAATTTAAAAATACTGTATTGCTAAAACCGCTAACCATCATCTGACAATTCAGGGTTGTCACAAACCTTCACTTTGTAAAAGAATAAATAAATAAAATACAGTATCTGTGAAGCACAATAAAACGAGGTATGCCTGTATTCTTTTGCCATACAGAAATGTTTTCAGGGCTTCCCTGGTGGCACAGTGTTTGAGAATCTGCCTGCTAATGCAGGGGACACGGGTTCGAGCCCTGGTCTGGGAGGATCCCACATGGCGCAGAGCAACTGGGCCCGTGAGCCACAACTACTGAGCCTGCGCGTCTGGAGCCTGTGCTCCGCAACAAGAGAGGCCGCCATAGTGAGAGGCCCACACACCACGATGAAGAGTGGCCCCCGCTTGCCACAACTAGAGAAAGCCCTCGCACAGAAACGAAGATGCAACACAGCAAAAATAAATAAATTAATTAATAAACTCCTACCCCCAACATCTTTAAAAAAAAAAAAAAAAGAAATGTTTTCATGTCTTGAGATGAGGCACGTTCTTTCTTGCTTCTCGCTCTTTGCATGTCCTCTTTCCTATGCTTAGAATACTGCTACCTCTATCTTTTCTCCTAACTCCTAATAATGCTTTAGGTTTTATGTTAAATGTCATTTCTTCTGGAACATCTTTCTTATGTCCCCAGCCACCACCATCACCACTATCTCCAGAGACAAAATCTGAGTAAGTGCCTCTATTGAGTGTTTGCGTGGCAACCAAGTGTTAGCATAGCTGCCCTATCATAGGACTTTTCATGCTTTATTGAAACTGCTTTTTCCTTTTTCTCTCTGGACAGACTATAGGGTTCTTTATGTGTAGAAGGCATGTCTTTCTTCACATTTTGTGCCAAGCACCTAGCTTATGGGTCCCCTAGGATTAGCTAAAAACTGTGTTTAATGGATGAATAAATGAATGAATGAGTTAAATCTAAATTTCTCAACATGACTTATAAGGACCTGAATCCTGCTTACCTCTGTCATCTCTTATCTTGCTACTTAATACATAACCATCTATCTACCAGCCATTTTGAATTTATTTCAGATCCTTAAAAACACCATGCCTTCCTTGTCCACCGGAATCTATGTATGCTATTCTCTTGCCTAGAATACTCTCCCCCAATACTCCTCCCAAACAACTCCTACTCATCCTTGAAGGCTCAATTTAGTTGGCTGTTTTCTCCCTGATCTTTCCCCTGTACTCCTTTGCATCCCACCTAGGTTGGGTACTCCTCCAAGGTACTTCCCCAGGACTCTCACTTCCTCTATAATGACAATTCAATTTTTTCTGGAATTTTCTGTTCACTAATTAGTATCTTCTTTTAAACTATAAGCTCCCAGGGTCATGGACAATATCTAATCCAGTGTATCATTTTATCCTGGCACATAATGAACACAATAGCTGTTGAACGCCTGAACAAACTAAATAGTTAAATTTTCCTTAAAAATGTAAACAGGGCTTCCCTGGTGGCGCAGTGCTTGAGAGTCCGCCTGCCGATGCAGGAGACGCGGG
>NW_006796034.1:2202889-2214743 GCF_000442215.2 Lipotes vexillifer | reverse complement strand
AAAAAAAAAAAAAAAAAAAAAAAGTAAACAAAATGTGCAGGTATTATTCAGGCATTGCCTTCCTATCTCTTCCCACTAGGGAACTACTCAATCTGTAAGGGAAATGTGGATGTTCTGATTCTGTCTGGATCCTTTTTCTTTCATCATTTTTAAAAATCATCCACAGATCCTCTTCTGTATCCTACATTATCAAAAACTGAAATTCCTGTTTTCTTTCATCTGAGCTTTTATTTCAACTATAAGGATTTCTCAGCCCCTCCGTTAGCAACTGCTCAGAGTTTACACTTGAAGTGTCAAGTGTTTAATAACTGTATTTCTATAGCTTTTGCACATCCTGTTCCTACCAGCTATTGTTCAGACCCACACAAGTGCTGAAACATGAGAACTCCTCTCCTTCTGTCTATCTTCAGAATGACCACTGCCTTTTAAACTACACATGGATTTTGCCCGTTTTCACTGAGCCACACCTCTCTGTTGAGTCTGTCTGGTCTGTGTCTCAGAGGAATGAATATGCCTGCTAGTCAGTGGACACTTCAGTTCCCATATTACTGGAATGAAGAAAGCATTATTTAGACTGAGCATAATACTTGGTGTCTCACAGTTTTAAGCATCATACCTTGGCTACAGCCACCTGGGCTTAAACTATTTAATTATTTCATGCCCATAATGGATGGATTACATTGCACCTTTACAAAAGAAGGAGTGAGGAAGGAGTAATGAGTGCAAATCAGCCACCATTCTGGAGATGCTATCCAAGATGCAAGATGATGAAAGGCCAGCTACCTCACCTCTGATGCCAAAAAGATCATATATCTTCATGCATCAAACAACATCTACACAGATTCCCCTTGTCTCAGTAATTTGTTCCTGTATTTTCTCAAATAAATTCACCACCTTTGTCATGCTCTGCTCTGAATCACAGCAAACCATATTTCCCAGACTCCTTGGATAATGTCAGGGACTAAGTCTTCTCTGTGACTCCAGAAAAGCTAGGTGCTACTAGAGAGTTCTTTTTTCTACTGTGGTTCCATCACCCACCAGACAGCCCAGCTTCTAGATTCTGATAGCACCAACTTCTCTCGTTATTCCAACACCAGGAACGGTAGTGTCTTCCTGTTCTTATTACCACCTGGGATGCCATATCATCCCCTATGTGGCTTTTGGACACTTCCATCACCTGTGGAAGCAGTTTTCAATATTAAATTCTCTCTGTTGAAACACCTAGAGAGAATGATTTTTCCCTGACTGGACCCTAACTGACACATCCACAAAAAAATCCAAAATGTTTAACTAATAAATCTTTTAGAGTAAATAATATTTTAAACATCTTAAGTCTTTGGTGAAAAGTAACTATAAATCATTGTTGATATTTATCTTCTACCTCCTCCCAACCTGTAGTATCTATTTGGAGTTTCATTTCTGTACATTTTTTTTTCAGTTAAAAATGAGAAAGAAAAGTAGTTCTAGTTCATTTTTTTTTAATTCCACTAAAAATTGAAAGCTTACAAATGGAAGTCACAGGATTAATGCGAAGGCAAATTTGAGGGTAAACTGGAAAGCCCAGCCTTAAGACTCTATTACTTCTTTCATCAGAGACAGTAAAACATTATTTCAAGTAGAAAGTGATTGGACGTTGTCCAAATGGTCCTGAGCAATTTTCAGATACCTTGGATTCAGCCAAGTATTTTTCCCAAAAAACCTTTTCTGAATAGTGAAGAATTCAGATGATTTAAAGAAAATGCTGTATACCTCAAACTTCTATGTTAAAAAATTAATCTAAATATATATAAATATTGAATCATTATGTTGTATACCTGAACTAATATAATGTTGTATGTCAATTATATACCAATTAAAAAATTTAATCTCTTCTGTAGAGAACTTGAGATTTTAAGTGCCTTAACAAATTTTAAAGCATCATCATTTGAAAGGAAGGTACATTCCCTATTACTAAAAACACAAAGAAAACTGCTGATGACATTAAGCCTACAGCCCCATAGCTTACAGTCTAAAGTACTGTACCAGAGTACTAAAATTAGCAAAACATTGTTCTTAAAACTTCAGCAACGCCACCACTCTTTTTTTTCACATCACATACAAACACTCAAAAGTCATCAAAGGTGAAGTCATCTTGAAGCCCATATAAGAGGACTATTATTGCAAGCTCCCTCAAACACTGCCAGAGCAAAGCTAATGCACAGGAATTCACAATGCACACAAGCACTGGAAATTATTCAGTCACTCTCAAACTTTCTCTCTCAACCTTCCCAGAGTAACCACTCACTTTGCCAGGGGCTTTCTGGGCTGTGGGGCTAAATGACCACACCCTTCTTGGAGACATCCTCTCTGAAAGTCCTCACTAGCCCTCTGACAGCAGAGGGAATCCTAGGGATAGAACTGAAGAAGTCAGGGGGCCATGAGGACAAAGTGGAAGTAAGACATCCCGGGTTCCCTAGTCCTCTGTTCTCCAGTGCCTTCTAGAACAGCCAAGACAAGAGGGATACAAAATATGATTCTAAAAGGAGCATTACTCCTGTTTCCCCACTCTGGAAGCAGGTTCTAGTCTGCACTTGAGTCTACCAACTTCATATATTTACCTTGAAAACGATCAGGAAGTGTTTCTTTTAATTCCAGCATTTTTTAATTAAAAGAATTTTAGGTGAGAATTACCAAACTTTTAATATGGTTTATTAAATAATAGAAATCTACATTGTATAGAAATTCCCATTATTATATCACAGAAAGATAATGATCCAGCCTTGTTTTCAGTGCCTCCAGTGATGTGGAGCTCACTCACCCCCAAGGCAGCCCATTTCCTTTCCAGACAGAGTTAGTATCTGAAAGCACTTTCTTAGGCTGAACTGAATTCTCTACCTTACTTTTAACAGTTGCCATTTATATAGCCATCATGATATGCCAGTGATCATTACTTCATACAACACTTCTAACTAAATGGTACAAAAAACCTACAAGGTAGACATTATCCCACTTACTAGTTGAGGAAAATAAAGCCCAGAAAGTTTAATTTACCTGCCTAAGATCACAGCAAGACTAGCATTTGCACTCACCGTGGCTTTCCCTAGTATGCCATACTGCTTTCCACAACAAAGAAATTAAATTATTGGAAATCAAAACATTAACTATTAAATAAAGTGTCATCATTTAAAGTGTCACACCTTTGGGATATTTACATATGTCCTCTCTCCAAACAGCTGCAACAGCTGCTGTTAGGCAACAGAACAATGATATATATATTTTTTCTCCCAGTTTGGAAGAAACAGACAAGTGCCTGAGTATTAAAATCTGTCCAAATGAAAAGATACATGAATATGAACAAAACCACCATGTGTCCTCTTCTCATCTATGTACGAACATGCACACACACACACACACACACACAAAACAAAAACACAAAAACACATGAATCAGGAAGACCTGATTTGTCATCCCCATATAAGTGACTGAGATTTCTCCCACACACTTCCCATGGGACAGAGCCAGAGTAAACTCCAATAGTGGTGATAGGTGGGAGAAGATAGAAAAGAGGGGAAAGTGAGAGAAAGAACTGCAAATGTGTGTTTGAGTTTGCTTTTATATACCAGTACTACTGCCAAATGAGTAGGCAGCCTCCAAAAAGCCAAAAGACTGCCCCACCCCACAAAGCCACAAGGCCTGGGGGAGAATGTAAGGCTGAGTAAGGCCAGATCCTTGCCCCTAAGGAAGTCATGAGCTAGTGGGAAGATAACAATAAGTAACTCCACTAACAGTGAGCACACTATAGTTAATATCTTTAATCTCTGTTAACCACAGCAGAGTGGTTAGAAGCAAGGAGGTTGGGTGTGACCATTGGCTCTACCAGTGGAGCTGTCTAGTCCTGTGTGGAAGAATACTGCTGACCCTAGTCTGTTAAAAATCTGTGGTTCCTATGCCAGATCCTTCTTGTACTCCGATACTAAATGTGGTTAGTGAGTCTGAATGGAACTTAATAAGATCACCAAGTGGGTGATTTCTAATCTATATGACTATTATTTTCATATTATTATTTTTAGCAAAATCATGAAATGTATCACAGTCTTTCTCAATCTTCAAACCCATGTAACTTCCAGAAGTTCAGGATTCACCTGAAACCCATGGCATAAAGGTCAAAGACTTCCTATCTCAAGTGTCGAGGCTAGGGTGGCCAACTGTCTCTCTTTGCCTGGGGTTGAGGGGTTTCCCAGGATGTGGGAACTTCAGTGCTGAAGAGTCTTGGGCAAAACAAAACAGCTGGTCAACCTATCCAGGCCATTTCTTGATTTAGAAGCAGACCCCTTCTGTGTGCACTGATCCACACCTCCCACTCAATAGGTTTATGAAAGAGGACAAGGCAACCCACTCAGGTACACTAAGAAATAAACCAACCGATCAAGCAGGGGGGAAATGGAAGAGGAGGGTAATATCAGTGCCAGGGGACACGTCGGAGGGAACATTTACTGCCAGTGCCCTCCCACACACAGAAGAGAGAGCCCTGTCATGGGACCTTATTGATGTAGTGACATTCCCTTAGCTTCAATACACAGAAGCAATAGCATTTTTACAAAGCTGAAACCTTCTCCTCTAAAATTAAAATACAATAATAAATTACTGAAAAAGTTAAGCATATATATCATTGTAGAGCTCTGTTTTGTGTCCAGAGAACACTGCAAAGGCAAATTAAATAACTGTCAAAAATGAATAAATACATATTCATTCCTTCAGCAAAATGTCTACTGAGGGCCTACTGCACACCAGGCTCCGCAAGGGGCTCTGGGGACCCACAGAGATGTGAAGGACTCCGTTCTTTTCTGTTAGGCATCTTATGTAAATCCTCCACTGTGTTCATAGTATCCACTTCCTAATTTGGGGCTATTCTAGCCTATATAGACTTGTTCTCCAGGGCTTGGGCCTTGCACAGAAAACATTCAGTAATTCAATTCCCTCTTTTACCATTGGTCCCTTAAGAAGAAACCAAGGCGGATGAATTTTTAACACGTTCAGCTTATATTTTCTTCCTTGGGAGCCTATTTCTGTCCACCATCATAGTGTAGCATCAGGTAGCACAGACACATTAAAGACAAATGAAGGTAGAAACCCCAGCAGGAGGAAAATTATTGTTTTAGCCATTACCTACCACTTCTTGTCTTGAAATCAGTACTGAAACCATTTCCCCCCTCGTAATTCATTATCATTACCTTAGTTCTAAAGTCTTTATGGCTCTATCCTGCACCTGGAGTAGCACCCACCCTCTCATAATTCAGATCAGAAAACACAAGAGGACCCAACCCCGCTGATCAGAATAACACATTCCTATCTGTTATCGGACATAGCCCTCTTTTCTGCTAAACTCAAACACCACTCCATTGTTTTAGCTGATGATGTCTGACAGGGGAGATGCCTGATTCAAGTGACAGACAGGGTTTCAATAGAGAGAGAAGTCTGTTTAAGCTCAGGCCTGTCTGCTCCAGTAAATCTCCAGTTTTATCAGACGGGTGCCACTGGCTCATTTCGCCTAGATCAGTGGCAGTCCATCTTTTTACAGCCCCTTGTCAGGGACGGGCTTCAGGTGCCTCGGCATGCCAGGTCTGATATGAGTCAAACCCAGTGCGAACAAGGATTAACCTATAAGATTGCTTGAGACCCCCCTTTAAGTGTATTCCAGGCAGAGACCAGAGAAACTATAAACTCGATTAAACAAGGTAAACTTTCCTGCATTCCTGGGCAGCGTGTATCTCATTTGCATTCCCTCAGCAGTGTGAATAAACATAACCATTGACCTGGGCAGCTCGAGCTGAGAGAGCCCGCAGCCCACACCATGCAGTGAGAGAAAGAATATTTGAATGTCGTCCTGGCAAAACTGGACAGCCTGTCAGAAACACGAAAACGGCTTTTGAAATCTACATGTCTGTGTGAAGGTATAAAATATTCATACCTCAGATTAAAATATTTTATTGAATTAATATTGATTTACGATTAATTTTTAAATAGATTCATATTTCATGAGGCACTCACAATGAACCTACCAATTGGGCCTCAGTGAGTGAAACCAATTACACAAATCGTTAAGGAAGCAACCAAGAAAGCAACTCTCAACGTCTGCGGAGAGACAAAAAGAATGTGAAAATCCTCCTTCATGATGAAATAAACAGAGAGGTATATAGTGACAAAAAAGATACCTCCTCGCCCTGCTTGCTTTGATACAGCCTTTTCTTTTCAATGTATGCCAGTTGGGCATCCCCCTATCAATTTTTTTAAGAAAAATAGCTATGTTTGCCCTCATGTTTGAAAACCTCACTGCAGTGACTTTTTTTTTCAAAACTGCAATTAATTCTCCCATTCCAAGAGGAAACTGTAATAGTAATAGCTACCAAAAAGTGAAGCTTCCTTAAGAGTTCCTCTCTCCAGTACTGGGCAAAGCCTTTTAGAAATGTGCTGACAGCTGAAAACAAAAGACATTGATTTCTGTGCTCAATTAGCATCTTCAGACACATAACAACGGCGGGTAAGATGAGGGCTCCCAAGTGCTTTAGAACATGTTCCATTTCAATCTAAGTCCAGAAAATTAACTTTTTACCCCTCAGCTCTCCTATCATGCTTTCCATAATCATACCTGTATTTTTGTCTGAAAACTCGTATCCCATCATTTCATTGAGTTCCCTTTTGGAAAGAAACTGTCTTCTAATTTATACAAGATAATTTTACAGCCTAAGCAACAGGCCCGCTTCATCTTTATTCATTCTTCTTTTTTTTTTTTTTTATATCTCATTCATGTTTTCCTTTTCTTATTTAACCATCTAAATTGGGCCACCCTTGCTCTGTTTATTACAGTCAGTCCTTTTTTTGCACAAAACAGAAGTATGTAAAGTTACAGGACAAAATAAGGATATTCTTCACTTTGTGATGAAGAGTTTTAATGTGAGCAAGAAGATTTTAAAAGCCATGGGAAATCTGCAGGAGATGCTAGACTGGGCAGAATAGCCACATGGGGCTAAGATGATGCCCAGGGTCTCCTAATTAGATAAAGCCATTGTTTAGATTCAGACAATACCTGTTTACAGTTCAATAAACAACTTGTCACAGTTGCTTGCTCAAAGCAGACCTAGATGTCAATGCAAACAGTTAGTACAGAGGTAGTGAAATAAATTGGTCTCCTGAGTAAATAAATTGAGCAGCAATGTGAAACTGCCTCATCAGTACCAAGGAAGATAATCATTTATAAAGGTTTAAAATGGCGTTTCATAAGTATTGACATTTAGAGAAATGTCTTTCCCTGTCTAAATGACTACCTCCACCTTTTCCTATTTTCACCAGCCACTAAAAATGAAAACTAATAAAACAAAAAGAGAGAATAAAGTATTTCTGGAGTTATTTCCTCAAAGTTTTATAATGTGTCACATATAATATTTAACAAATATCCAAAAGATGCCTGGTCTTGAAGATAAATTACAGATAAATATGGCACCTGCCTTCAAGGATTTGCCATTCTGTCATCATAGAATGGAACCAGACAAAAAGATACGACAATAGAAAGGTCATTTGGCCAAACACCCAGGTTTTGTTTTTGTTGTTGTTTCTTGATGAGTGACTGAATGGCAAAGGGAAAACCAATGAAAGGACAGAGCTGAGGAGTGTGCTTAGAAACCGTAGTCAGGGAGATGAAGCAAGGAGGCAGGAAAGAGAAATGGGGTGACACCGTTTGGTGACTTCTTTTATGGGGATAATGACTGCACATAGTGGCATTCCCTTTCCCAAAGATCTTTGAAAGAAAGTGTCTGTGCTAGGAGATGTAACTAAACAACTGAATGCAAGGTCTTTGCAACAAATTGCTATGCATACACATAGAGAAATAAGAGACCCTGTCAGAGACCCCCATGCACATGTAAACACCAAGAAACCGAGCTGCAAATTCCAATTCTTTAGGTGTTGTAAGAAGAGAAGGCATCAGCATTCGCTCGCTGCCATCTTTAAACTCCAGATATAATATACAATGTACGCCAGCCCATTATAGGGCCAGAAGGGAATAATACAAAGGCATTCAATCACAATTACCTGGTTGGGGGAGAGGGGGAGAAGGTGGGAAAGCTAAAGTTCTATATGTTTAATAGATAGCAGAAGTCTTATTCTCACTACATTCTTTTATTCTTTCCTCCTTTTTTTTTTTTTTTTTTTTTTTTTTGCGGTACGCGGGCCTCTCACTGCCGTGGCCCCTCCCGCCACGGAGCACAGGCTCCGGACGCGCTGGCTCAGCAGCCACGGCCCCCGGGCCCAGCCGCCCCGCGGCATGCGGGACTCTCCCGGATCGGGGCACGAACCCGCGTCCCCTAGCATCGGCAGGCAGACTCTCAACAACTGCGCCACCAGGGAAGCCCCCTCCTTTTTTTTAACCGGACCTTTATGCACCACCCCACAGAGCCTAAGTAAATGAGCTTTTGCCCTGAAAATGGTAGAGGGGACATCCCCTATTAGACTAATTTAACCATCGCAGCACTTACTTTCTAAGAATCCGCTTTACCTGCCTGTTATTGAAAGCATGCTGAATTCTGCCACATTGAATAACATCTATTTCCCCTAAATACGGAATTTTGAAAAGTTGCCCTTGGACTCTGCAGCAACAGAAGGCTTTTTTTTTTTTTGAACCTAGAAAATAAAACTAGAGTGCAGTCAATACTATTATAAACCCCAATGATCCTTTCCTGAGATGAATATTTAACATCTACCCTTGTAACTTACACTCCCTGTATTCCTAGCTCTTTACAACCACACCTGCATTTTCAATTGTAGTTCACAAACTGACTGTAAGATTTCTTTCACTGGCATTTATGTTGTGGTCACAGGCCTGAGAGCACATAATGCCAGGATTACTGCTGACCTGCCCTTTGTGGAAATCTGAGCTCAGTGGTGTCTTTATAAAATGTTAGTTTTCAAGGCTACTCTAGACAAAATTGGCAGTGGATGTAGTTTTTCACCTCTATTCCCAGCTTCCATGTTCTGAGACAAAATCTCATTTACTCCATACTTCTCTGGAGGGCCCAGTGCTCTTAGTCTCCTCCCCTTTAAAGCCTCTTCTTGGGAAGGCTCAGCAATGCAGAGAGAAAAGAGAGGGAATTAGGATGAAGAAGCCCAGGTTCAAGTGCCATCTCTTCGTGGCTGTGTAACCTGCTCAAGCCACTTCACCTCATCAGCTTGCATTGCTCATATGTAAAATAGGCCTAATAAAATCATCTGCTTCCCAGAGAGGGGAAGTTACAGCTAGAAAACAAACAGATTAAAGGCCAATCAGATGCTATTTCCATAAATGATTATTCATTCACTCAAAAATTTAACTGAACATCTACTGTTTGAAGCTGGGTACAGTGATGGAGACTATGATGTCTCTGTCCTTAGAGACAGTCTAATAGAGAGTGTCATGGAAAAAACAGTATTAATAGCATTTGATTAGAACCAAAATAGAGGTATTAATCGAGTGCTATGGGGCCACAGATATGGAAGCAATCAAATATTTTGGAGGCAAGTCATGGAAACTTTGTTATTATTAAAGTATATATATATATATATATATATATGTAATTTTATACACATTATATATGTTACATATAAAATAGGCAAATTTCAAGCCTTACCTCTTAGCAAGGGAGAATAGATTTCAATTGTATTAAACAGAGTTCTAATGCTTCCATTTTAAGTTTTAACCAGCAGTGAGGGGAAGTGGAAAAGGACCATCAGGCCCCGATCAGCTCCTGTCCAGTGCCTCCAAGTCAGATGTAAATGGTCACTTCAGTTAAGGCAGATTCTCCCTGCTTTAAACTATGGAACTAATGGTTAGAATCGTCTTAAGTCATTTTACACCATTCTCCTTCAGCTACATCTTTGGGATCTTGATTCAAATATGTTAAGTGAAATAAAAGCCACTTCAGATGATGAACCCATTTATGGTTTAGAGGTTGTGCAGTCCTACAGGGAAGGTATTTGCACAGACTCTTCCTCAGCTTACCCTCATATGCTTGTGATCCCCAAACTCATCTCATCTACAAAAACCTTCTGAATGAGTTTACCAGTTCCTACTGGTGGATGCTATGTATGGATCTCTAGCCAGACCACACAATCAACTCCAAAACCAGACTTACCTCCAAGACTAAGAACCTGCTCTCGTCCTAAGTTTCTTATCTCCGAGAAGACACCACTACTTACTCCTTTAACTCAAGCAAGAAAGCAGGAATTCCTTCTTCACTCTTCCCTTTGTCTTATCTCTCTCTGTCTCCCAGCCCCACTGACCAAGGCTTGTCAATTCCATGAACTTAACATTTTTTTTTTTTTTTGCGGTACGCGGGCCTGTCACTGTTGTGGCTTCTCCCGTTGCGGAGCACAGGCTCCGGACGCGCAGGCTCAGCGGCCATGGCTCACGGGCCCAGCCGCTCAACGGCATGTGGGATCCTCCCGGACCGGGACACGAACCTGTGTCCCCTGCACCGGCAGGCGGACTGTCAACCACTGCGCCACCAGGGAAGCCCAACTTAACATTTTTTATACCTATGGCCTTCTCTCCTTCTTTCTTTGATTGCCAGAGTTCAGCCAGCATCACCCTTTATATCAAATCAGAAATACCCCCAACTCCCTGTCTCTAATCTCACTTCCTGTAATTCATTCTCCAAATGCTACCAAAGTAATAGTGACCTTTAAAAGCCAAGAAAGATCATGTAACCCTCCTTAAAATCCTTCAAAGGCTCTCCACAGTTTACAGAACAAAAAGCAAAATTCTTAAAGTGACATAGAAGACCCTAAATTATCTGTCTTGACTTCAAAAATTTTATAACTCCCTGACTCTTCCATGCTCTTTCATAACACCTTGCATTTGCTCTTACTGAATCCCTTTGCTTGCAAAGCCTGCCTCCCACCCCCAACCTCCTGTCCTAACAAACACCTACTTTTGCCAAGGCTCATTCCAGACACCCGCTTCTCTAGGAATTCTTTGTTTATCTTACTAGAACTCTGAGGTAGAATTAACCACCTCTTCCTTTGTGCCCTCCGCCTGCACCTTGCCCAGATATCTAAAACATGTCTCCCTTCTCCTGGAAGGAAAGCTTCCCAATGACAAGGTCCATACCAACTTCTTTTGTATATCCAGAACCTAGCACAGTACCTAGCACATGTTTGGCACTCAATCAATGTTGAGTGAATAAATTAACAAAATATGCAGCCCATTACAGGAAAAGGAGTTTCACATATCACATATGCCTGGAAAAGCGGCTGGCGTATAGTAAGCACTCAATAAAAATTTCTTGAATGAATGAATGAACAAGTAAATGAATGAATCATTTTATACTTTGTCAGTGAACTGGAGATCTGGTCACAGTTTTCCAAGTAATCCTTCTCCATATATTATTTTTTGTAACGTAACGATGCCCATTATGCCACTGTCAAATTCTGACACCGATTGGACATGGCCTTGCTGGCTAATTGTTTCATTACGGATAGCTCCTTGGGGACTTCCTTCTTAGTGTCAACCTTCTCAGATATACTCCTAAGAACTCAAAACTAAAAACTGCTTTGCTTTTCCACTCAACTGCTGAACAACAAATAAACCAAGCCATGGAAAATTCTACTAACCCAGGGAGAAAACATAAACATAAATTTTTTTTTTTTTTCTTGCGTTATGCGGGCCTCTCACTGTTGTGGCCTCTCCCATTTGCGGAGCACAGGCTCCGGACGCGCAGGCTCAGTGGCCATGGCTCACGGGCCCAGCCGCTCCGCGGCATGTGGGATCTTCCCGAAACGGGGCACGAACCTGCGTCTCCTGCATCGGCAGGCGGACTCTCAAGCACTGCGCCACCAGGGAAGCCCA
>NW_006796034.1:2168690-2202495 GCF_000442215.2 Lipotes vexillifer | reverse complement strand
CCCGCGTCTCCTGCATCGGCAGGCGGACTCTCAAGCACTGCGCCACCAGGGAAGCCCATAAACATAAATTTTATTCCTACTATGTTTAGATCTCTGAGATTTACATAAAAATTCAGGGTTAACCTTGTGAGTATACAGAATAGACACTTTCTAGAGGTGAGATGAACTGTCAAATATTTCCCACTACTGGCACACTAGAATGCTGAGATTTCTATTACAAAATGATAACCTTTGGCTTCTCAATCTTCAAGAGAATCCTTTTAAAATTCAGATAGTCCTAGGTAGAAGCAGTGTTGGTATCTACCCTATATGCACAGTCAGTAAGGCCAGGGTGATTGTTTATGGCTGGCAACAATTTTCATGATTCAGTGCTAGTCTATTACCAAATGTTAAATGTACAGCCTAGTACTGAAGCCCAGAAGGAACCTCAGCCTGAGCCTCTTTCCTAGATTTAGGAATGGAAGCACTTTATAAATCATCCAGTACCCCCTACATTACATTTAAGAGATTTATTTTTTCATGCATATATTTATACATTCATTCATTCAACCAACATTTGCTGAAGGCCTACTCTGTGCCAAGCACTCCTCTAGGAGCTCAGGACATAGGAATGAACAAAACAGACAAAAACCCAAGCCTTCATATGGCTTACATTATACTAGGGAGAGACAGATGGTCAACAATATGTAAGTAAAATGTATTTTTTACTTGTCTGCTTGGGTTAGTCCAATGATGATTATTGTTATGAATAAAGATAAAACAGGGAAGAGAGACAGAACATGCCAGCCAGTAAGTCGAGATGGCTTCAATTTTAAATTCAATTATCAGGGAAGTCCTCACTGAGAAGGTGGCATTTGAGAGAAGACTTGAAAGAGGGGAAGGAGCAAACAATGCAAATATCTGAGCAAGAAGGCTATTGTAGGCAGAGGGAAAAGCTAATCCAAAAATCGTGAGGGAGGAATTTGTATGATTTGCTAAAAGAAAAACAAAAAGACGAGAGTATGGAGGGGACAAAGGGAAGAGAAGTAGAAGATGAGGTTCAGAGGATGAGTGAGGGGCCTGATCACCAAAGATCCTTTGTAAATATTTTAGACTTAGGTTTTTGCTCTGAGTGAGGTGGGGAGCAATTGGAGGGTTTTGAGCAGAAGAACCGCATGCTCCAACTTTCATTCTTGAAGGATCATGCTATGATGAGACAGAAGTGGGGCAAGGATAGAAGCAGATAAATCAGGTGGGAAGTTATGCCTTTGATCAAGGTGAGAGATGACAGTGGTGTGGACTAGGATGGCAGTGGCAGTAGATGGTGAGAAGTGGGCAGATTCTGACAGTAGAGCCAATGAGATTTGCTAACAGATGAATAGAGAAGAATACAAGAAAGAAAAGGACAAGAATAACTCTGAGGGGTTTGGGCCTGAGCAACTAGAAGGATGGTGTTTTCATCAACTGAAATGAAAAGCTTGGGGGAGTTGGGGGAGTTTTAATAATCAGAAGCTTAGTTTGGGGCATATTACGTGTAAAGTATAACTTAGACATCCAAAGAGATGGATGATGGAGGAAATGGACACACAGAGAAGTTGTGAATTATATCATGTCATCCAATCACAAAGGCACCATCAGAGCGGGAACAAGATAGCACCTGGGTGAGAAGAAAAGGAGATCCCTAAAAGGAAAAGCAAGACAGAGGCAAAGATAGGTTCAGCCCTCCTCACTGTTTGGCCAGGAAGTGGGCAGCCAAGCCAGATAAAAGCTCATCAACTAGAAGAGGAAGTGGAAAATCTTACCCAATTGCTAGTTTCTAATGTTCATTTTTCCATTAAATTCTTAATTGTATCTACTAAATTTGTTTTAGCATTAAGCATCCCTTAAAGGGTGTGCAATGAGAATGTAAAGAGAGAATGGGTGTGGGCTAAAATAGCAGAAATCTATTTGAGCTGCTCTACCCACATGGGCTGCAGACACTCCCTGGATACCAAATACCAGAGCAACTTAGAGCTCCTAGTGGCAGGTCCCAGAGTTTAGATTGGGAACAAAACCTGTCCAAGAATTGCAAAGAGGCTGGGATTGGATGAGTGCTTTGCAGAGGGAGTGGGAAGAATTTGACCACTTGGGTTCCTTGTTCAAAGACTACCTGGGAAAGGGGAAGGCCGCAGACTACTCATGCAATCACAATATTATTTGGCAGAGACTCAAAAGAGTGCCCAATTCACAGCCTTCTCCAAAGCTGCAAACCTTCAGGAGGTCACTTGGTCCAGCTCTGGCCAGAGCAAGCCTTATAGAACAACTATAAACTGGGGCACAGTTAATCAGATTTTCCAAAACAACATGGCAGAGGAGAAGGAAGAGAGAGTGAACCATTATTGCTTGGCATGACAGAGACTTCCAGGTATCCAACCTCTGTACAGCCTCCATGTCCACATAGCCAACTAGTCACTGGGGATCTAAAATCGATGCTGACCCCAAATTATTTCAACTTTCCAAGGCTTCATCCCATTAAAATCCATCTATCATAAATCTGCTTATCTTGAGTACTTTTCAAATACAGAGTATCCAATTCATACTAAGCACCAGCCACTTACCATGAAGAGGTAACAGGGATCTGGACCAGATATGATGGCCTTCATAGTTCAACAAAAAGAATTAATCAGTAGGATTTGAGAGGTAGTACCTGCAAGAAAAACACAAACCAAAATCAAGCTGTGCCAGTGAGTTACCTATTGTTTCTCGGTGCCAAATAACCCATCCATACTCTGCTTCTTTGCACTCTATTTTCAATATTCTCTTGCCAGGTGGACCCTTGTTTAGTTTCTGTCAGTGAAAGAGACTGGTATGAAACTGAAAGACAGGAGAAGGGAAGAACAAACTCTCTTTCTGTTTATGGTTCCTATAAGTTTTCCTCCAGCAGCATAAAACAGCCAACATACCAACAATGCCACACCCCCTCAAAGTCACAACCACCAGCTGGCTGTGCCCCTTCAGTGACGGAGTACCAGAGACACCACACACTGCTCAGAGAGCACCAGCCTCATTGCATCTCTCCCTCAGGAAGCTGAACAGTAGCCAAGTGGTAGCCTCCTTAGAGATCCACACAACAGCCACAGGATATCTATCACTCAGAGTCAGTGAGCTGGCCACACAGACCAGTACCCTTTTGTTCCTTCAGCCCCAAGAGTAGCAGCAGCTTTCTATAGTACTAATATTGGACTTACCATGGTATTCCCTTTCTGTTCTTTCAGTCTTCTAATGCCAGTGTATGATGGTTTTAAAATACCTCACAGATTCTTCAACATTGTTCTCCCCAAAAGGTGGACCCAAATTCATCTCCCCTTGATTGTGGGCTGGACTTAGTGACTTGCTTCAGATGAATAGAATATGACAGATGATGGTGTGTGGCTAGGTCATGAAAGGTATCATGGCCTCCTCCTGCTCTCTCTCTCTCTTAGATCACTCTCTCTGAGGGAAGCCAACTGCTATGTCATGAGGACCCTCAAGCAGCCTTGTGGGGAGGTCCATGTGATGAGGAACTGAGGCCTTTTGCCAACTGCCAGTGAGAAGTTGAGGCCTCCTGCAAATAGTTATGAAAGTAAGCCATCTTGGAAGCAGATCCTCCACCCCCAGCCGAGCCTTCAGATAACTAACATCCCACCTGACAGTTTGACTAAAACCTCATGAGAGACCCTAAGCTGCTCCTGGAAAGCTGAAGCTCAGAAACTGTGTGAAATAATAAATGCTCATTGCTTCAAGCCATTGAATTTTGAGGTAATTGGTTATGCCACAACAGGTAACTAATACACCAAGTAACCAATTCCTTATATTAAAGCCCTCCTTTTGAAATATCTACCATGGTTTATTTCTGGACCTTGATTGATAGAGTACTTGGTAACATAAGTGGACTCCAGAAACTGACCCTCAAAGATAGAATTCTGTAATTGAGTTACTTACCTCTTTAACTTTGAACACAGCGATAATCTGCTTGTCAATGGCAAATGGGAGACTGGTAATCTGTATCAGGCAATAGTATCAAGAAGACAAATTATTACCTGTGGCTGCTTAGGATGAATTTTCTACTGAAGGCAAGGCTTTGAGTGACAAAATTGCTCAGGAACTTGACAGTTACAGTAATAACTGTAACTTTAAGAGCTAGGAATGAGCTTTCTCTGACATCAAGTCATAGAGGACCAGATATTGTCTTTGGTGGCCATAAAAGAACCTCATTTCTTGGAGTCATAAGGCAGATATAACTAATCAAAATATAACTTCATGAGTTACAGAATTACAATGTAAGATGAATTTAGAGACAAAGTTTTTATGAAAGTTTAGGAATTCTTTGTAAGGAATGGATGCCTGACATTTGGAAGGAAGAAATTTTGTTCAACTTAGACAGGTTAAGTATTTTTAATCTAATATTCCCGAGCCTCTCTTGCCAGCAGAAGCCATTTCCCACATTTTGAGGAGGGTAGTTTTATCATACTTGAAGACTCTATGATAACCTCCTCTATGGCTGATGCCTTCAAAAAGGATATCTGTTCTCCTCATCACCTCTCACTCCCTCAAGACTAGAGTCAGCTCTCACACAGTCACAGAGTCTTCTCCAGGAAGGTAAGTGCCAAGGCTTATTTGGGAGAAGAGAGTTCATATTCCAAATGAAGAGCAAGATTTTGCAAATACACATTGGTAGAAACTTGGAGAATCAATAGGGGAGTAGATTCTAAGGTTATTAACCCATGACGATGAAATATAATGTTAGATCAAATCAAATATATTATGATGGTTTAACTTAACAGAGAATTAAGTAAATGTGAGAGGTTCCAACAGTTTGCTTGAATGATTACTGAAATATGAACTCCAAGGTGATCTAATTCAATCAGGATGAGATGCCAGAACCTATTTGGTGTAAAATAGAAGAAAGGACTGAAAGCCCTAGAAAGATAGGAACACTGGAGTGAACGGAATACCCACAATACTATGCTCCTTGAGAGAGTCCAGAGAATACTCCCTTCACTAAAGCACTGAGAAAGGGATTAATAAGGGGCCACCATCCTCCTGGAAGAGCTCTGAGTGGCTGTCTTTTGCATGCTAGGGATGACAGTGAGAAATGCCACCACTGAAAAGGGCTTCCTGATTTTAAAGTAAATAGTGGAATCCTGGAACATTAGGAGCCAAGCAGTATCACTTAACCACTAAAGATAAGGTAGGCATAATTACCATAAAAAGCAATCCTGTCTGACCTGTAGGTATCTTCAGTAGTGGCTAACTGATCACAGTGTTTCAATAAAACAAATAGGCAGCCCACTAAATAATTATATATGTAATATAATTATAATCAGAAAAATTCTAGGTCAACTGAGCAGGAATCTGACCTGGATCACCACAATGATGAAGTACATCTTCTCACCCAGTGCAAGTTCATAGGCTCAGAGTTGTTGGACCCTTTGCAGAAGGTTCACTCAACACTGCCATAACTATATTCCAGAATATTCTTCTAAGCCTTCCACAAGGATCCTCACATACGGTGATCACACTCTCGGAAAAGAAAAGCATTCAGGCCTATCTCGAGATTACTAGTTTCTAGCTCTGTTGATGCTAACCCATAAGGCCACTGTGGCCCCCTAGTCAATGTGGGAATTATGGAGGTGAACTGATAAAAATGAAGTTTTGGACCTTCAATTACATCCCCACATCCTGGCTACATAATTGGAAAAGTCATTCTTGTCAGTCAAACTCACAAAATCGCCATGTGAGCTCTCTTACCTGCAAAGGTAGAGCTATTATGGTATACTGGTGAGGTAGCAGCATCTGAAACTTCCTCTGCCAACAGAGTAGTAAGCCGCAACTAATCCCTGATGAAATTACAGAGATCATTGCTTTCATCACAAATTTGAAAGGTGAAAAGATAATTATTCTTATAACATTCCAACGTGACTCTCTCTTTTTAGCTTATATAGAAGGCAGATGGATCATCAGTTATTGAAAAGTTATTGATGATTGTAATTTCAGCAGCTACTCCTCATGTAGTATCTTTAAAGGGGCAAATCAGTACAACCTCTGTATCCTGGTATATAGCTATTAACCCAGCAAATGCTTTTTTATCTATACCAAGTTGCAAGTCCCGCCACAATCAATTTGTTCTCACCTACCAGGGACAGCAGTGTACCTTCACCTTCTTGCTTCAACTCTTCCATTGTCTGACATAACCTAGCACACAGAGAACTTGATCACCCTGACATTTCACAGAATATCAGTTCACAGAACTACATTGATGGCATCAAGTTTATTGGGCATTATGAACAGGAACTGGCAGAAGATTTAAATGCCTTAGCAACATGTATTCCAGAAAGTGGGAAATAAGCCCCACAAATTTTCAGGGACCTGCAACTTCAATGAGTCTTTTAGATATCCAGTCTGCCTCTTGATACCATTGACCAAGCCAGTCCAGAAAGCAGAAGGTCTGAAATAGAAGATCCCGAGTGATTTCAACTATTCAAGGCTTCATCCCATTAAAATCCATATATCACAAATCTGCATATCTTGGGTACCCTCTATATACAGTAAACAGTTCCTTCCAAGTATCAAACATTTGCTGAGATACGGTAGCTCAAGAACCTTGATTGAGCATGATTTGACCTCATGTTGCAATTTATGGGATTAAGGAGGGTGATTTGGATGGTAGGTTGAGGGCCGGGGCTTTTCACCATCCATGGGAGTCAACAGTACAGTGAGGTCCTGCTACAACCACTATTTCCTCTCACTCTCTCACTACAGATTAATCCCCACACTCTCTCCTCCTGAACCTGGACTCAGTCTCAGAATCCTTCCAAACACAGTGTACCAAATAACCTCCACCAATCCACTGTGAGAAATAAAACTATCTCTCAAAATAGAGTGAATCCAGGTATAAGGCCATCGAATGAAAATCACAAAAACTGACTGAGAGGAAAAGGGAGCAAAGTGAAGGGTGAGAAGTGAAAACTCAATATATCTGAATAAAAAGGAGAAGATACACAGTATCTAGAGTTATCAGGAAGAGAACTATCACAGATACCTATTAGCTCTGACAGTGAATGCAAAACGTTCCTTCCAAAGAAAGTTTATTTGCTTAACGCTACACTACCTCTGGGATAGAAGAACCATGTTCTGAAGTTACATGGGAGCTACGCTTCAGTCTGCCCACTGCTGCAGGTGCAAAGTGGCTGTCTACAAGCATCCACTCCAAGACAGAGTACAGCCAGGGGTGCACAGGCCTCTAAGGACAAACGCTGGAAATCTCTCTACTATTCTGCAAAAATTGAGAATAGTATTAATATCTACTACTTCACGGAGGCATAGTAAGTTTCTTTATTAAGAAATCAGCTTGCAAGCAAGTTAAGCAAGACCCTGAGAGCAAAGTAATGAATAAATGGAACAGTATTATTAGGACAGATTATTAGACTCTTTTGTTAAAGATCCCTGGAATTGAGAAAGTTGTAGTCCACAAGTTTTTTTGCTCATCATATCCCCAAAAGGAGCCAGCAGCAAACGTTTTACATTAGAGAATCTCAATAAATGTCTGTTGAATTAAACTGGAGTTGGCAAAATATCAATTCTAAAATTTTATTTTTTCTGTTTTGCTTTTTAAATTTGTAGATATTTCAATTAATTTAAACAAGACATTACAGCTTTTCATTTCCCAAAATCCTTTCTTCAATCAAAGCCAAGGAATAGACTGATTAGTTCCATTCTAATTCATGTCAGAAACAACACTTCTTTTAGAAGTGAAAACTAAGTAAGCAACACCAAATGATGATAAGGATGTAAAGCAATAGGAACTCTCATACATTATTGGTGGAAATATAAAATGATACAGTAACTTTGGAAGAAAGTTTGGTGGTTTCCTAGAAAACTAAACATTTTCTTATCATATGGTCCAGCAATCACCTTTCTTGGTATTTACCCAAAGGAATAGAAAATTTATGTTCACACAAAAACCTACACAGGGATGTTTATAGCAATTTTGTACATAACTGACAAAACTTGGAAGCAACCAAAATGTCCTTCAGGAAGTGAATGGATAAATAAACTATGGTACATCCAAATAATGGAATAGTATTCAGCTTTAAAAAGAAATGAGCTATCAAGCCATGAAAAGCCATGAAGGAAACTTACGTGCATGTTACTAAGTGAAAGAAGTCAATCTGAAAAGGCTACATGCTGTATGATTCCAACTATATGACATTCTGGAAAAGGCAAAACTATGGAGACAATTTAAAAAGTCAGTGTTTGCAGAGGGGAGGGGAAGGGATGAATAAATGGAGTACAGAGGAATTTTAGGGCAGTGAAAATATTCTTATGATTTTGTAATGATGGATATATGTCATTATACATATGTCCATACTCATAGAATGTACACCAAGAGTGAATATGGAATTTGAGTAATTATGATGTGTAAATATGGAATTTGAGTAATTATGTGTGTCAATGTACGTTCTTCCTTGGTTAAAAAAAAAATGTACGTTCTGGTGAGTGATGTTGATAATAGAGGAAGATATGCATGTGTGGAGATAGAGGGTATGTGGGAAATCTCCCTACCTCGCTCTCGATTTTGTTGTAAACCTAAAACTGCTCCCTCCAAAATAAAGTCTTTAAAAATAAATATAGAAAAAGTAAATAAGCACTGTCCTGAGCTAATATAGCTTGAATTGCTTTCATTTGGGCTAGGTCTGGAACCCCTAAGGAATGGTAGGCAAACATTACATTAGACTACATACATTATTACTACATTCATATAGGCAGAGAAAGATCAATGGATTCATTGACTCAATCACTCCATCCCAGTCACACTGGCATCCTTCTGTTCCTTCATACACCAAACACGTTCCTACCTAAGATTTTTACACTTACTGTTTCCTCAGACACGAACATTCTTTCCCCAGGTAACCACATGACTTGCTCTCTTATTCCTTTAAATCTATAAATCGCTTTCTCATTGAAGCTCTTCCTGGTCATCATATCTAAAAGTTCAACCACCTTTCTTGCTTTATTTGTTTTGCCTCAGTACATGTTGCTATCGCACATATCACGTGCATTGCCTTTTTATTCCATTGCATATCTGCTGGACCATCAACTGCATGAGGAACAGAATATTTTTTTTCATTACTATATCTTCAGCCTTTAGAGTGGTGTCTGGCACATAACAGATCAATAAATATCTGTTCAATGAATAAATGGACGTGCAGACATGTTAAAAAAAATGACATGAAGAGTGGCAGGGAGAAGTGGTATATAGCCTTCAAATCTTCTCTTTGTTCCTAAACCCAGCTAACCGTGTACCTGAGTGAAATACACTCTACTTTATAATTTTATTCCCAAAATACCAAGCTGTATTGGGAAAAGACAGATAACACTGATAAATTATGAATGCCCTAGGAAATTTCAAAAATTCTATTCCCTGAATTGTTCGTAATACATTATACTTTGACATTTATAAAAATGAAAAACAAATAGAAATTAATCTCATCTTTAAAATATGAATCTCATAAACGTTACTGGATTATATTTATATCACACATTTTAAAAGTTCATATAATATTTACCTTTAAAATCCATTACTACTTCACAATTTAGAAGTTTTGTGTCAATAGATATTTATTTTTAATAGTCATTAATATTCGTGCAACCAATACATTTGCTAATACAATAATACTCTTTTTAGTCTTTGCCCGCGCTATAAAAAAATTTCAATACCCAATTTTTAACTTTTTTCAAGGGCTACTTTCTGAAAGTAGGCTACATACTCCAGGAAATGGAAACAAGCTGTTGGGAGGGTAGGATTAGAGAAGCTGGAGGATATTTAAACAATTTAAATGATCAAAATATATGATTCCAGGAAACATAGCTGCTGTACCAAAAGTTTTACCTGCAAGCCCACTGGCTACATGCCTATTAAGAGGCCCTTATGGACAAAGGTCCTGAGAAGAGATTGAGATTAAATTGCTGCAAAGAAGTCCACTTATGTGCCCCAGTTGGAGTGGATTCTTGGAAAAGAAGACGGCGAAAGGACTATTTTAAGATTTCAGACCTAGGGGTTGAGGAGAGAATGGGGAAGGGGACACAGAAAGCAGTAACTGAAAGGAACATACCCCAAGCAAACCAAAGTACAAACATTCTCTCCTGATGATGTGTGGATTACAGTCATGAATGAAATTTCCACTTTAGCCGTTTTCAAGGATACATTAAATCAACTTCTGTGGCTCATGATAAAGCACAGATAATTCAGATCAAGTTAAAAGAAGACTATACTCATTGTTTGCTAATTACTCCACACTGAAGGAAATAAAATAATATTCTTTCCCTTTCAACCCACATAGTTCTTCACTGTTTTAAAACAGATCATAGAATCTATATCGAAACAGAAGATATGGCAAATGTCTTATATAAAATTTTGAGGACCTAATACTTACATTTTAACTAAACTGCTGAGTTCCTTTTCTCCTTCAGATTTGAAGTTCTTGCTTTATATATGGCTACTTAGCATATAATATATTCTATTTATTAAATTGTTCGTGTCTGTCAACCCCCCAAAAAACATAGGCTCAAAAAGGTCAGGGATGGAAGGGCAAAATGGGTGAAGAAAATCAAAATGTACAAATTTCCAGCTATAAAATAAATAAGTCATGGGGATGTAATGTACAGTATGATGACTATAGTCACTAATAGTGTATTGCATATTTGAAAGTCACTAAGAGAGTAGATTTTAACAGTACTCATCACAAAAAATAAAGAAAAAAGGTTTTTGAATTTTATTTTATTTATACAGCAGGTTCTTATTAGTTATCAATTTTATACATATTAGTGTATATATGTCAATCCCAATCTCTCAATTCATCCCACCACTATCAACGCCACCCCCCGCCACTTTCCCCCCTTGGTGGCTGTACATTTGTTCTCTACATCTGTGTTTCTGCCTTGCAAACTGGTTCATCTGTACCATCGAGTCCACATATATGCATTATTATAAGATGTTTTTTCTCTTTCTGACTTACTTTACTCTGTATGACAACCTCCAGGTCCATCCACATCTCAACAAATGACCCAATTTGGTTCCTTTTTATGGCTGAGTAATATTCCATTGTATACATGTACCACATCTTCTTTATCCATTTATCTGCTGATGGGTCGGAAAAGATGCTTGATATGATTTCAGTTTTCTTAAATTTACTGAGGCTTGATTTGTGACCCAAGATGTGATCTATCCTGGAGACTGTTCCGTGTGTACTTGAGAAGAAAGTGTAATCTGCTGTTTTTGGATGGATTGTCCTATAAATATCAATTAAATCTCTGGTCTATTGTGCCATTTAAAACTTGTTTCCGTATTGATTTTCATTTTGGATGATCTGTCCATTGCTGTAAGTGAGGTGTTAAAGTCCCCCACTATTATTGTGTTACTGTCGATTTCCTATTTTATAGCTGTTAGCATTTGCCTTATGTATTGAGGTGCTCCTATGTTGGATGCATATATATTTAGAATTGTTATATCTTCTTCTTGGATTGATCCATTGATCATTATGTAGTGTCTTTCCTTGTCTCTTGTAACATTCTTTATTTTAAAGCCGACTTTATCTGATATGAATATTGCTACTCCAGCTTTCTTTTGATTCTATTTGCATGGAATAACTTTTTCCATCCCCTCACTTTCAGTCTGTGTGTGTCCCTAGTTCTGAAGTGGGTCTCTTGTAGACAGCATATATATGGGTCTTGTTTTTATATCCATTCAGTGAGTCTGTGTCTTTTGGTTGGAGCATTTAATCCATTCACATTTAAAGTAATTATCGATATGTATGTTCCTATTATCATTTTCTTAACTGTTTGGGGTTTGTTTTTTTAAGTCCTTTTCTTCTCTTGTTTTTCCCACTTAGAGAAGTTCCTTTAGCATTTGTTGTAGAGCTGGTTTGGTGGTGCTGAATTCTCTTAGCTTTTGCTTGTCTGTAAAGCTTTTGATTTCTCCATTGAATCCGAATGAGATCCTTGCTGGGTAGAGTAATTTTGGTTGTAGGTTCTTCCCTTTCATCACTTTAAATATATTGTGCCACTCGATTCTGGCTTGTTGAGTTTCTGCTGAGAAATCAGCTGTTAACTTTATGGGAGCTCCCTTGTATGCTATTTGTCATTTTTCCCTTTTTGCTTTTAATAATTTTTCTTTGTCTTTAATTGTTGTCAATTTGATTACTATGTGTCTCGGCATGTTTCTTCTTGGGTTTATCCTGCCTGGGACTCTCTGCACTTCCTGGACTCGGGTGGCTATTTCCTTTCTCATGTTAGGGAAGTTTTCAACTATAATCTCTTCAAATAATTTCTCAAGTCCTTTCTGTCTCTCTTCTCCTTCTGGGACCCCCATAATGCAAATGTTGGTGCATCTAATGTTGTTGCAGAGGTTTCTTAGGCTGTCTTCCTTCTTTCATTCTTTTCTCTTTATTCTGTTCCATGGCAGTGAGTTCCACCATTCTGTCTTCCAGGTCACTTACCTGTTCTTCTGCCTCAATTATTCTGCTATTGATTCCTTCTAGTGTATTTTTTATTTCATTTATTGTATTGTTCATCTCTGTTTGTTTGTTCTTTAATTCTTCTAGGTCTTTGTTAAACATTTCTTGCATCTTCTCGATCTTTGCCTCCATCCTTTTTCCAAGGTCCTGGACCATCTTCCCCCTCATTATTCTGAATTCTTTTTCTGGAAGGTTGCCTATCTCCACCTCATTTAGTTGTTTTTCTGGGGTTTTATCTTATTCCTTCATCTGGTACATAGTCCTCTGCCTTTTCATTTTGCCTATCTTTCTGTGAATGTGGTTTTCATTCCACAGGCTGCAGGATTGTAGTTCTTCTTGCTTCTGCTGTCTGCCCTCTGGTGGATGATGCTATCTAAGAGCCTTGTGCAAGTTTCCTGATGGGAGGGGCTGGTGGTGGGTAGAGCTGGGTGTCGCTCTGGTGGGAAGAGCTCAGTAAAACTTTAATCCACTTGTCTGTTGAGGCATGGGGCTGAGTTCCCTCCCTATTGGTTGCTTGGCCTGAGGCAACCCAGCACTGGAGGCTACAGGCTCTTTGGTGAGGCTAATGGGGGACTCCAGGAGGGCTCATACCAAGGAGTACATCCCAGAACTTCTGCTGCCAGTGTCCTTGTCCCTGTGGTGAGCCACAGCCACCCCCTGCCTCTGCAGAAGACCCTCCAATGCCAGTAGGTAGGTCTGGTTCAGTTTCCTATGGGGTCACTGCTCCCTCCCCTTGGGTCCTGATGTGCACACTACTTTGTGTGTGCCCTCCACGAGTGGAGTCTCAGTTTCCCCCAGTCCTGTCGAAGTCCTGCAATCAAATCCCACTAGCCTTCAAAGTCTGATCTCTGGGAATTCCTCCTCCCGTTGCCTCACCCCCAGGTTGGAAAGCTTGACGTGGGGCTCAGAACCTCCATTCCAGTGGGTGGACTTCTATGGTATAATTGTTCTCCAGTTTGTGAGTCACCCACCCAGCAGTTATGGGATTTGATTTTATTGTTATTGCGCCCCTCCTACCATCTCATTGCGGCTTCTCCTTTGCCTTTGGATGTGGGGAATCTTTTTTGGTGAGTTCCAGTGTCTTCCTGTAGATGACTATTCAGAGTTAGTTGTGATTCCAGTGCTCTTGCAAGAGGGAGGGAGCTGAAAAAAATTTTGTAACTGTGTATGGTGACAATTGATTTATTGTGGTGAGATCATTTTGTAATGTATACAAATGTCAAATATTATTTTGTACCCTTGAAACTAGTATAATGTTGTATGGCAATTATACCTCAATTTAAAAAGTAAAATATTTTAAAGGTCAGAGATTTGGGGGGATTTTTTTGGTTTTTTTGTTTTTTGCGGTAAGCGGGCCTCTCACTGTTGTGGCCTCTTCCGTTGCAGAGCACAGGCTCTGGACGTGCAGGCTCCGGATGCACAGGCTCAGTGGCCATGGCTCATGGGCCCAGCTGCTCCGCAGCATGTGGGATCTTCCCGAACCGGGGCACGAACCCGCATGCCCTGCATCGGCAGGCAGACTCTCAACCACTGCGCCACCAGGGAAGCCCAAGTTTTTTGTTCTTATTGTTATTTTATTCACTTATGTATCCTCAGCACCTATAGCAGTGCCTGGCACATGGAAGGCACTCAAAAAATATTCATGGAATGAATAAATAAATAACTGATGCTATTAAAGTAGCCACCTACATGTGTAGATACACCTAGAAAGACAATTCCATTATCTTTATATATCTACATAAAACCAAGCATTATAAGATTTTTCTTAAATGCCTAATTTAGACTCTTCTGAGCTTATATAAAAAGGGATCCTAGCTTTGAGGAGCTTATAAGTCTGTTAGGGAGAAACACTCTACCATGAAATAATTAGAAAATAAAGAAATATAAAACAAACCATGAAACTGTTACTTAGACCAGCTACACAAACTTCACAGTAAGAACAACGCAAAGTGATCTTTACAGAAATCTTCAAGGTGAAGATGACTTGAATCAGGCCCTAAAGAACAAGTATAACGTTAGGATGGAGGAAGAAAAGCAAAGGGCATATGCAAGTTTCAAAATCATGACTCATGGTAAGATATGATAAAAATATAAGCTTGAAGGCATCCAAGGATTCACATTAGAGAAATTAAGGGACACCAAATTATGACACATTCTGACTGTCAGGTTGAGAATTCATGAATTCACTGTTTCATCAGAAAATATTTATGTAGTGTTTACCACGTGGTAGGAGCTGTTCCAGGTTCTGGGGATCATAATGTGAACAAAATAAAGTCCCTGCCCTCATGAAACTTACATTCTGGTGGGATAGATAAGAAACAAGTGAACAAATAAGACCATTTGGAGAATTACAAGTGTTTTGAGAGACATAAATCATGTCAACCCTGGGAAAATTTAATATTGAACAAGGTAGTCAAAGAAGGCCATTTGAGTTGAGTCCTTCATGAGCATGGGAAAGGAACAATTAATAGACAAAAGATTTCAATTAATTCCTGCATATGACTATGTAAAGAGTATGGAGAAGTGATCACTGAGAAAAAGGGGCCAAGAAAGGCACATCACAGAATGTGCACAGAGGAGGTTACAGGTGGACAAAGGGCTGCCCTGCCCTGAAGAGGTCTAGAGAGGCCTAACACACAGACATGAAGAAGGTCAAGTATAAAACAGGGATTAAAAAACATGGGGATTAACTGAAATATGGGAGACAGTATAATCAATTCTAACAGATAAACAGATATTCAGATAAAAATAATGGATAAAAATTTTCTAAACTTGTTGAAAACCGTAAATCCACAGATCCAAGAAGCTCAACAAAAGCAGTGCAGAAGAAACATGAAGAAAACCACACAAGGACACATCATAAAAAGTTGCTGAAAATCAGTATTAAAGAGAAAGTCATAAGAGCAGCCAGAAGAAAAAAGATACATCTTGTAAAATGAAGGAAAGATAACAATAACAGTTCACTTCTCACCAGGAATTTTGCAAGCTAAAAGATAGTGGAAAGTTCTTTCATGGCCCTAAAAAGAGAAAAAACAAACAAACAAACAAACAAAACCAAAAACCTGTCAACCTAAATTCTTTACTCAGTCAATTATCTTGCAAAAATAATGGCAAAATAAATACTTTTTCAGACAAATGTGAGCAAAAAAATTTAACATCTTAGATGAAACGGGTAAAAGGCCCAATATACCAAAGTTCCCTCAAGAAAAAGTAGATTATCTGAATAGCCTTATATGCATTTTAAAGGGTTATACTTAAAACCCTTCCCACAAAGACATATCAGGGCCTGGATGTCTTCCCTGGTGAATTCTACCAATTATTTGTGGAAGAAATAATCAGTCTCCACAAACTCTTCTAGAAAAATAGAAAATACTACTACCTAATTCATTTTATGATAAAGCCAGTATAAAGCCAGTATTACCCCAATACCAAAACCAGAAAAACACATTTTAAGAAGACTGCAGAACAATATATCTCGTGTACATAGATACAAAAATCCTAAACATAATTTTAACAAATTAAATTTAGCAATATATGAAAAGATAATACACTATAACCAAGAGGGTTTCATTCCAAGAGTGCAAGATTGTTTTAACGTTCGAAAATTCAGTTAAAGTAATTTACTATATTAACCAACCAAAAACAACATAACCATCTCAGTAAATGCAACAAAAGCATTTGACAAAATCCTACACACATTTACGATAAAGATTCTCAGCATTCTACAAAGAGAAGGGAACTCCTGCCCTCCTGCATCTATTTAAAAAAAAAAAAAAACCTACAGGTAGCATTATGCTTAATGGTGGAAGACTAAATTACTTCCCCCTCATAATCAGGAACAAGAGAGGTACCTCCATTCTCAATAATTATAGTCTTATAAGTATTATTATACTTGTATTGTACTCAAGGCTCTAGATACTAGTGTATTAAAGCAAGAAAAAGTGAGAAAATTTTGAAAAAAAAAAAAAACTGTAATTTTACACAAATGACATGATAATCCCCGCAGAAAGTCCTAAGGAAATAGAATGAAAGGGGTGAATTTAGTAAGTTCTCAGGGTATAAAATTAATATACAATTAATTGTGTTTATATATTCTAGCATAAAATAATTAGAAATTTAAATTTTAAGAAACACTGTCACTTACAGTAGCTTTAAAAATATGATGTATTTAGGGATACATTAAAAAATACATATAAGAGATGTTCACTGAAAACTATAAAACTTTGCTGAGATAAATTAAAATAACTTAAATTAATAGAGAGTGATACCATATTAATGGATCAGAAAGCTCAATCTCATTAAGATGTCAATTCTCCCCAAATTGATCTATAGATTCAAAACAATATCAATCAAAATTTCAGTTGGCTTTTTGTGGAAATTGACAAGCTTTTTCTAAAACTTAGGTGGAAAATCCAAGGACCTAGAACTGCCAAACCAATTTTGAAAAGAAGAACAAAGTCGCAGGAATCACACTACCTGACTTCAACATTTAATTTAAAACTACAATAATCAAAACAGGATAGTAGTGGTAGAGACAGACATACAGATTGAAGAAACCAAATAGAGCGCCCAGAAATAGACCTACACATATATGGTCAACTGATTTCTGAAAAAGGTGATAAAGTAACTCAATGGGGAAAGGACTGTCTTCTTAACAAATTATCTGCTAAAACAATTAGGTATCTATTTGCAAGAAAAATAAATAAATAAACCTTGAAGTATACTTCACATCATATACAAAAAATTTAACTAGAAATGGGTCATAGACCTTAGTATAAAAATTAAAACTATAAAATTTCTAAATGACAAACTTAAGAAAAAAATTTTATAACCATGAGTTAGGGGAAACAATTCTTACAAAGGACCAAAAAAGCATGCACCATAATAAAGAATTGATATATGGGACTTCATCAAAATGAAAAACATTTGGCCTTCAAAAGGCACTGTCAAGAAAGTAAAAAGTCAAGTCATGCAGTAGGAGAAAATATTTGTAAAACATATATCTGGTAAAGAACTTTTAACCAGAATATGTAAAGAACTCTTACAACTCAATAACAAAAAGAGGCACAATCTCACAATCTCACTTTAAAAAAAAAAAAAAAAGAGTGAAAGATTTGAAAGGACATTTCCACAAAGAAGACATTGAATGGCAAATAAGCACATAAAAAATATTCAATATAATTAGGCACCAGGAAAATGTAATGTAAAATAATAATGAGTAACAATACACATCCATTAAATGTGACAGTATTAAATGTTGGCAAGAGTAAGGATCCTCTGGAATTCTCATAACTTGATGGTGAAAATGTAAAGTGTTATTACAATTTTTATTTTTAAAAAGTAGTTTGGCAATTTCTTATAAAGTTAAACACTTATCCAAATTTTCAGAAATTATTACTCCTAGGTATTTACCCCCCAAAACTGAAAACATATGTTCACACAAATACCCAAATGTGAATGTTGTTAACGGCTTTATTTATAAGAGCTCAAAACTGGAAACAACCCTAATGTCTATCACCTGATGAATGGAGAAACAAATTTTGGTGCATCCATTCAAGTAATGCTGCTCTTCGATGAATAACCAAAAAAACTAATGATATTTGCAATAAAATTGATGCAACGCAAAAGAATTGGGGTGGCCAAAAAGTTCATTCGGTTATTTTTGTAACATGTCAAACCCAAACGAATTTTTTGGCCAACCCAATATTATGCTAAGTGTAATAAGCCAGGCACAGAAGACTATGTACTATATTGTTCCACTTATACGAAATTCTAGAAAAAACAAAACTATCATGACAAAAATTTGAACAGTGATTGCATGGGTGGATGGGGGAGGACTGACTATGAAGAGGAACAAGGGAGCTTTTGGAAGGATGTAAATGTGACCAATAGTGTGACTGTAGTGATGTTCACACAACTATATACATTTGTCAAACATATTGTACACTTGTAATTGGTGAATTTTATCTTATGGAGATTATACCTCAAAAAACACACAAAATATAATTTGTATATCTTCTGTACAACACTATGGACCCCTTAATTACCAGGACTATGAATCACTAACGCCCGTCACAGTCCCCAAAACATAATAGAAATTTAATAAATGAAGAAATAAGTGAATGAAAAAATGAGCAATTGGTACAGAACTCAATATCCTATTTAAAAAAAAAACATAGGGCTTCCCTGGTGGCGCAGTGGTTGAGAGTCCGCCTGCCGATGCAGGGGACACGGGTTCGTGCCCCAGTCCGGGAAGATCCCACGTGCTGCAGAGCGGCTGGGCCCGTGAGCCATGGCCGCTGAGCCTGCGCGTCCGGAGCCTGTGCTCCGCAACAGGAGAGGCCACAACAGTGAGAGGCCCGCGTACTGCAAAAAAAAAAACAAAAAACAAAAAAACATAAAGGAATGCTTTACAGACCTTCTGTTTGCCTTAAATCCTAAAAATACTTCTGTACTAGAGTTATTGAGATTCTTGGAAGACATTTGGGACTTCTTAGTACCAGTCTTGCTTTCCTGTCTTTAGAAGACATTGTGCTCCCAGGTAGCAGGCTTCTTTCTTAGCTTTGGCTTCTGTCCAGTAAAAATTCCTAGCAAGGTTTTACACACCTAGAGTATATCGATATCTTTATTATTGCTCTAAACTCCTAAAATTTTATTTTATTTATTGGTCAGTTTTCAAATGACACTCTCCAAGAACTTGTTTCATTGTGTTTCTTTGGCAACTTTAGATAGTTGTTTGGATGACCCGGAATAAAGTTTGATCCCAAGGTGAATCACTTCATATATAATTCAATCTTTAATAATCACAAATAGAGCCCTTTAGCTACTTTCTCCTCAAAAAACTAATTTTACTTGTCAACAAAGTCTGGGTCAGCAACATAGATTGAAAATGCAGACTTTACTTCATTTTTTATTTCAAAAAAAAAGAAAACTTGTAAGGCTTATTTCTTCACCAGAACAATATATATATTGTCAAATATAGATCAGAGTTCCAAATGAGCAGCTTGCTTCGATCTACTACACTCCACCTTCAGAGAGTGAGACCCAGCACATGAGGCACTGGGGTTCACCCAGCCATTTACACCACAGCAATTATTAATGAAGAACTAAGCTGCTAGTAGAAGGACAAGCATTAGCAGTCATCATATCTACATCCATGCTTACTGTCTCCCCACAGGCTGTGGCTGAGTATGATCCATCTCAAACCTGTGGGGAAATAAGGCTGTGATTCCTCGGGTTACCCCTTGGTGGATGAATCATCATGCTGAAGTGTCAGTTAAATGATAAGTTATATTGACAGAAATATTTGGGATTAGAAAAGTGCTCTTTTATTTAAAAGAGTAGAAAGTCTGACACAGATGTAGAAGGCCCACTCTGGTATAAACTCTTACAATAGTTGTCACAAACAATGCTTTGTGGACCCCCAGAGATTTAGAATGTTCTACCAAATGCCTGAGATCTTGGATTTACACTGGAAAACATGCATACAGATACAGTGCAGTATGATACACTCAGATGTAAATATTAGGAGGTAGTGATACTGGCTCAGCAAAAACATATATATAATAGAATGGTTATGAATGACAGAAGATAAAGAGAAGGAAATCTCCCAGAATATTAAGCAAAAAGACAAAATGGAAAAATATGACACAAAATAAGTCAAGAAATATGGACAAGCCTAGAAAATCCAAGAACTATTTAAAAGCAGTTACAAAAAGAGAAAACCAAAGCAATAAATAAATAGGGAGGAGAAAGGTATTGAAATAAGATTAGACAATTTCCCTGAGCCTAAGCGCGTGCGTGCTCACACACACACACACACACACACACACACACACTCTTAAGTTTTCATACAGAAAAAGCCATCTGAGTGCCAGGCACGAAGAGTAAAGATGCACACTTAGAAATACTCTGATAAAGTTTCAGAACTTCAAACACAAAGAGAAAATCTAAAACTTGTGAATTTGGGAGGGGGGCAGGTTTCTTTACATACAAACTCTGAATGCTTTAAAAGAATGTCACAATTCTTTTGAGATTCCTAGGGAAAATTATTTTGAACCTATATTTCTATAACCAGTTAATTATCAATCAACTGTAAGGGCAAAATCAAGACATTTTATGACATGCAAAAAATTAAAAAGCTTGCCTCCCACATATACTCTTTAAAAAAAATTACTTGCATATGTATTTCTGTAAAAATATGCCACGATGAAAGCATATGTCTCTTCTGTCAATAACCAAAAAAATAAAAGGAGAACAGTTAGGAACTCAGAAAAGGAAACAAAATGCTTTATCAAAAAGTCATTCAAGAAAGAATAAAATTATAATGTAGCATGATTTCGAGTTATTGCCTAAGTCTAAGAAAAGAGATGCCACTTTTCCCTGATATTTGGAACATTCGCCATTAAATGTCACATGTTTAATGACATAGGATTACATTTTTCTCTTTTAGAGTAAAATCAAACTACTTAGCTCTTCAGTGAATACCATGTATCTAATAATAAAATTGTGAATACTGTTTGAGGGTAATTATCTTCTCAAATCGACTTATACACAGCACATAGAAAAATTAATTATAGTTATAGGCCAGAAGGTAAATGCTTTAAAATCTTAATAGTATACAAGTAATACAGAAGTCCAGAGATCAGAATTGTGAAACAGAGTCAGCTGAGGCCTGGCAATGACATTTATTTAATTAAGTTCCACCCTCCCTGGCAATGAATAAGGACAGTCTAGAGTAGATCCAAGACACCAGGGAGCCCTATCAATGGGCATTTGAACATATAACAATGTCATTACCAAATAATTTACTACACCTGTAATGCTCCCATCCACTCCCAAGACCTTTCACGACCTCACTGCCTTTTCCTTTTTCTCATAGTCTCTAGTAAACAGTAGCAAATAATTTGTGATTCCTAGATTTCATGGCAGTCTCCCATTATACAACCAAGTCCATATTTAGCTTCCATAACGATGCATCTCAAATATATTATGAGCCTCATTTTCTCACAAAATGAAAGTACACTCTTGACTCTAATGGACAGGATTGCTTTTTAAGTTCATTTGTACATTAGTTATTGTGACTCTAGAATTTGTAACAGATAAACCTTGTAATCTTGTGGGCCTAACACATAGATTTATTTTTTGTCCTGCAGGGAGTGACAGCATAGACAGTTCGGCTTCATTCAGGGACCTAAACTAACAGAGGCTCTGCTGTATTCAATACATGACTTTCACACAGCTTTAGGTGTAGACACCCAGCCAGCAGATAGTATAAGAGAGAGAATAAAGGGTTGTATGGCCATTTCATGGGACAGAATTAAAAAGTGGGATTCATCACTTCTGTCTACATTCCATTGGCCAGGACATAGTCATATGTCCACACCTGCTTGCAAGGGATTCTGGAAAATACGATCTAGCTAATTGTCAAGGAGGGTGGGGGAGGCTAGTCTGGTAAACAACTAGCCAGTCTGCCACAATTAGAGTGCTATTTAAAGTTTTAAGAACAAAAATCTGAAATGCTTGCAGTGTGGTTAACCATTGGCTCAGCCCTGTCTCTTCGTTCAGTTCGCAAGTAGCTCTAGAACAGGAAACATAGATTAAACATCTTTGCTTTCTTAGCACCTTCACTTGCACAAGAGGTGCTTGAGAAAATCTTGAAGGAATTAATTTACTTAATTATGTTCTAGTAGCAAAGGCAAATTAATGCAGAGTGAAAAATAACCTCCTTCCTCAATGAAAAGATCAGGCCAAGCATTTGTGAACCGATTATACTTTTATTAAAATAACTACAATACAATGAGCCCATAACTGGTTATTCCAAAAATAGCTGAGTTCGTGAATTGCAATATTTGTTTTATTACTGAATGTAAAAGCAGTGGTAAAGACTGAATGCAAAATGTAAGCATTCTCTCATTTTTCTTAAGAGAACAAAAACATGCAGGAAATGTTTAATGATACAATGAATTGGTAATTTCCTAATTTGCTACAAAAGAAGCATTTATCAGGTGATGTTTACACGTGTATGCTGCAACAAACCATTAAAGTAATCGACCCAAATCCCATAAATCAACCAAATAAACCCTCAACTATAGCAACTATAGCAATAAGGGTACTATCAATCTCTAATTCAGAGTTCAGTGAATGAATGAAAGAGGGACAGTAACTGATAGAGGTCAAACTTCAAATATAGGGATAAGGAATTCTGTAAAACAAGGGGCATAGTTTGTGACTCAGCAAACAAATGGGGATTGGAGTAGAACTGGAGAGAGAGATGCAAAAGAAATCCCAAAAGACATTCATCATTTTCCGCAGTTTAATTATGAGCCATTATCATATCTGTTAAAAATAACCAAAGAAGAGCATGAGAAAAAGTTTGATTATGTGACGAAGTATGTGGGTACAAAACATTATGTTTGATAGACCCGTAAAACAAATACCCTTTATCCAACTGAGATTATTTAAATATGAATATCATGAAGCAGATATCAATAGTATGGGTCAAGGAGTGGGCTGTTTAAAACTGAGATTGTGGGGCTTCCCTGGTGGCGCAGTGGTTGAGAGTCCGCCTGCTGATGTGGAAGACACTGGTTCGTGCCCCGGTCTGAGAAGAAAAAAAAAAACTAAGATTGTGGAACTTTGCTATCAGAGTAGATCTTAAGTGTTCTCACCACACACACACACACACACACACACACACAAGATGGATGTATTAACTTGACTGCAGTAATCTTTTCACAATGTATACTTATATCAAAACATCACGGTACGATTTAAATATATACAACTTCTATTTGTCAACTGTACCTCAGAAAAGCTGGGGGGAAATCTGTAGTGGCAGAGGGTCACAGTTACTTGTAAAGATAAGGTCTAGGATGTGATCACTGAGTGAGTGGCTGAGAGGACAGTTAGGACCAGCTAATGGTGGGGGGGGGGGGGCGGGGGGGGGGCGGAGAACAGACCAGGAACTAAGAGGCCAGTTGACTGAAGGCTTACATGTGCAAATAAACCATTTGCCAAGAAGGATGACTGGAGTGGTGCTGAGAGACTGACAGGGAGTCAGGAGCTAAAACTTGCAAAACGCAGGGACCCAGAGCTCAGTAGATAACCACAACATGGGGAGGCAGGGTGTGGGTAGCAGAATGAAATGACATGAGATGCAAAGCTTGGTTTTCTTTTTATGGAGGGGTCAGAATGGTTTGTAAACATCAATGAAAATACAAGGAGGTAGGAAAGGTGTGTGAGAGAAATAGACACCAAATAATAGAGCTGCAAGTGAAGCAGTCTCTTCAGGGAAAAGCCAGGAAAATACAGCAGACTTCGCTAATGATGGTCTATTGTGTTTCCTCCATGTGAAGAGCTTTCCATGCGTTGGCCCAATGCCTTCACTAAATGGTGCCTCATGATGCTTTCCTTGACTGAGCAGTGCATTCAAACGTGCTAAAAGACAGAAAAAACAGTTTGAGGCTCTTGTTCTCATGCGCTTCATACTCTGAGGAAGAGAAGCCATGGAAAATTTGAAGCCTGAACATCCCAGCCTTGTAAGCCAAGAGAAAGACCACTGCACTTCAGAGGCCAATTGAAGCACACCACTTCTTTTTTTTTTTTTGCGGTACGCGGGCCTCTCACTGTTGTGGCCTCTCCCGTTGCGGAGCACAGGCTCCGGACGCACAGACTCAGCGACCATGACTCACGAGCCCAGCCGCTCTGCGGCATGTGGGATCTTCCCGGACCAGGGCACGAACCCGTGTCCCCTGCATCGGCAGGCGGACTGTCAACCACTGCGCCACCAGGGAAGCCCCAACACACCACTTCTTAATTTCATTTGCTTTTGTTTTATATTTGGGAAGTGCTTAGCTTGTTAAAATGGAAGTTTGGGGTTCCAATAGTGCTTAGGCCATCCAGTAATGACAGCTGAATAGATCAGCACACTGGCTGTACTGCTAGGCCAAGGGTTTAAATCTTAAGGCAGATTTCATTAGGATTTCAGAATGACACTCACATTCTTACATTTGAAATGTGCTATAGTTTGAATGGTTAGAAAGGAAACCTCACTGGATTTGGGGATATGAAAGGGGACAGGGAGAAAATTCCTCAATCCATTATTTTCTTTTACCCCAGAAACCCCATGAAACAATTTGTCATCATTTTTAGTACTTTGTACCTATACATAACAAATGTGGTTTATAAGAACATTTTTAGAAAATTATCCTCAAGAGAAATTCAGGCATACCTTGGGGTATGGGGTCTTTGATAAACGGAGACCCATGTACATTTATTTAGAATTAATAATTTCAGGCTTTATGGCCACATCCAAGAGTTAGAATTGCATTTTGAATTTTAACAGTATAAATACACATTAACAAAGGCATATACTACACACATGAAATAAACTTTTCATGAAAAAATATTTGTTCTTGAACATCAAATGCACTCTCATGTTTCTATTCTATTCCCTATGTTAAATGCTGATCATGACTTAAACTAATTTTATGACCTACTAATTGATCACAAATGACAGTTTGAAAAACACTGATTTTTGAGTGGCAAAATAGGTATTGTTTTATTCTTTTTTTTCCTATCAAAGGTAGAATGTTTATTTCTTCGGTCTCTGAAATAGAACAAATACCACTATCTTTAAAAAAATCAAACACCAATAACCAGCATAAGAAGAAAATTGTACAATAATCGTAACAGCTGACATTTAATGAATTCTGGGCATAGAGCTAAATTCTTTGCATTCATTATCTTTTTAAATCATCACAGCAACCCTGTGAGGTAGCTACTTTTTCCAAGGTATAATCTCTGTTTTACAAATGATGGAATTGAGGGGTTTAACTCTACAGTACACTATATTGCCCACACTGCCCTGTTTTTCTCATCACAATTCACTGACTACTAACAGACACAAGAGGGAACAGGACACGACAGACACCTTTGGGTATTTCTATTCACACTATGGTTATCCTCCCGCATGAAGCACAATTAAAAGGCTATACAATATATATCACTTTTCCCATGTCCATTATCTTTAAAACTCAACTTCTTAAGGTTGTACAGCTTGAACTTCAGAAAACTCACAAACAGCTTTCAGGATTCTGATGCTTTTCTCTGTTTCTATTTTCTATTCTCTGGTATCAGATGGCTTCCATCTCCTCAAAACGCTGCTATTAGTTATCTAATTTAACATTGTTAGTGGCAGCCAGAGAAACTCTGATATAGCCATTTCATCAATTATCTCCAGCTGGAAGGATTTAGTGCTTTTTAAATAGGGCCACAATATCAAGTTCATCTACACTATTAGTGAGGTCTTTATCACTGCCAAGTTCAGAAAGTGCTAAAGCACTTTCAATGATTTTTGCCTTTGTATTTTGGGTGCAGTTCATTTTCTTGCCTTTTCAGAGCTTGGGTTTCATCTCCAAGAGAACCGCCATTCAAAATCAAGCCAAGGCAGAATTGTGGAATGAATATAGCTTAGGTCAAGCAAAGAGTTAACCAGCATTTACTGATTCCTCCTATGCTCAAAGCTCTGTACTAGAATCTATACAAACCTTCAAATGGAATAGATGCCTTACATGATCATTAGTGCTGTCCATCAAAGACCCCCACTCTTTGCAAGTGTACAATAACGTTGCATTTCTCCACCCCTTAGAATCAGGTGTGGTAAAATGACTTGCTTCACAGATGAGCAGTGTCACTTCCAGGTAAAGTTTTAAGAGCCAGTGTGTAAATTTTCTGTGGTCCCTTTCCCTCTGCTATGCTGATCAGCAACAATCCAAATAGTAGATGCTTTATCAGCTTGGGTCCCAAATTAAAACAAAGTTGAAAAAAGTCCAAAATGACCTACAATAGACATATGGAATGAATGATTTTTTTTTAAAGAAGTCTTGCTTTAAGCCACTGAGTTTTGGGAATTGCATCTTGACTTACACAGCTTTCTCTGACCCTTGGCAAACTTAAAATCTCTGAGGAGATTTTAAAACACCTTTAAAAACACACCAAGAGGAAGCGGTTCAAGATGAAGGCATAGGAAGATCCTAAGCTCACCTCCTCCCCCAGTTACACGGCAGCTACAATTACGTATAGAACAACTCTCTCTGAAAAGAACCTGAAGACCAGCAAAACAGCTCTTCCTCAACAAATGACAAAGAAAAAAAAGCCACATCGAGATGGGTGGGAGGAACAGAGACGTGGTCTTGCCAGGACCCTCACCCCCAGTGTTGTGACTCACAAGCAAGAGGGACATCACAAACACAGAGCTCCTCCCTGAGGAGCAAGGGGTCTGAGTGCCACAGAAAGACAAGCTCCCAAAACATTTGACTTTGAAAACCAGTGGAACTTACACCCAGAAGAACCAAAGGGCTATAGGAAACTGAGACTCTACTCTCAAAGGGCTCCTGCACATACTCATTTGCTCTGAGTCCCAGCATAGAAGCAGCAGTTTGCAAAGAGCCTGGGCCATTTGTGAAGGAGATTAATCTTAGGGCATATACCAGAGGGGCAGAGGCCTGTTGGAATGCTCTCTAGGGATGGAGGCGCTGGTGAGCACCATTTTCTTTTCTTCTTCTTCTGCTTTCCTAGCCTAGAGTTTGTGTGCACCGTTTTTGGCACTCCCTATCTGCCTCACTGAAGCCACTTGCCCCACCCTGGCATTCTCCTGAAGCCCCTAACCGAGCAGGCTGGCTCCACGTGGCACTCATTCACAGTGACCGTCGGCCTGGCATTCATCCACCATGGCTCCTATGTCACTGGTCGCAGTGGGAGGGCTCACCCTGACATAGCTCTTATCCACCCCACAGTTCCTGCCTTGCCAGACCCAGAGGGTGCACTCACTCCACACACAACACCTGGCACTGGTGGCCAGGAGGGCTTATATTTCTGGGCCCGATAGTACTTAAACAATCAAAGATACAGTTCTTGGCAGGCTATCATCTCCAGGGTACTGCACAGACAGCAGACTGAAACACCCTCTCCCAATGACCACTCCTTCACGACTGGGATAGAAAGTTATTTTGCCTAATACAAAGAAGCAAACACAGAGAGCCAAGCAAAATGAGGAAACAGAGAGAAATATGTTCCAAATGAGAGGACAAAATAAGACCCCAGGAAGAAAAACCTTAATGAAACAGAGATAAGTAATTTACCTGATAAAGAGTTCAAAGTAATGGTCATAAAGATGCTCACCAACCTTGGGAAAAGAATAGGTGAACACAGAGAGAACTTCAACAAAGGGAAGTACCAAACAGAAGTCACAGAAGTGAAGAATACAGTAACTGAATTGAAAAATATACTAGAGGGGTTCAACAGCAGACTAGATGAAGCATAAGAATCAGTGACCTGGAAGCCAGGGCAGTGGAACTCACATAGACACAGCAACAAAAAGAAAAAAGAAGTTAAAAAAGTAAAAAATAGCTTAAGGAATGTATGGAAAAACATCAAGTGGAATGTATTTGCACTAAAAGGGGTCCCAGAAGGATAAGAGAGAGAGAAAAGGACAGAAAACTTATTTGAGGAAATAATGGCTGAAAACTTCCCTAACCTGAATTCAGGAGGCACAGAGAGTTCCAAATAAGATGAACCCAAAGAGATCCACACCAAGATACATTACAGTCAAAGTGTTAAGAGTTAAAGGAAATGAGAGAATCTTAAAAGCAGCAAGAGAAAAACAACTTGTTACATATAAGGAAACCCCCATAAGACCATCCACAGATTTTTTTCAGCAGAAGCTTTGCAGGCCACAAAAGAGTGGCATGATATATTCAAAGAGCCAAAAAGCAAAAAACTTCCAACCAAGAATACTTTACCTGGCAAAGCTCTCATTCAGAATTGAAGGAGAGATAAAGAGTTTTTGAGACAAGCAAAAATTAAGGAAATTCACCACCACTAAACTGGACTTACAAGAAATGTTGAAGGGATTTCTCTAAGCTTGAAAAGGGGCACTAATTAGTAACGAGAAAACAAAAGAAAGGAAAAATCTCACTGGTAAAGGTAAATATATAGTAAAGGTAGCAGACTAATCAATCATAAAGCTAATATGAAGGTTAAAAGATAAAAGTAGTAAAAACAACTAAAACTACAACAATTAGTAAAGGGATACACCAAATACGAAGATATAAAATGTGATGTCAAAGATAAACAGCGTGGGAAGGGGGAGTAATAATGTGGATTTTTAGAATGTGTTCAAACTTAACTTGCTATCAACTTAAAATAGACTGGTATATACATAGACTGATATATGTGAGCCTCATGGTAACCACAAAGCAAAAACCCATAGTATCAAAAGAAACACAAAAAAATAACTAGAATAGAATCTAAACATAACACTAAAGAAAGTCATCAAACCACACAGGGAGAGAGCAACAAAAGAAGAAAGGAACACAGAGTAACAACAAAATAGCCGGAAAACAATTAGTGAAATGACAGTAAGTACATGTCTATCTATAATTACTTTAAATGTAAATGGACTAAATTCTCCCATCAAAAAACTTAGTTGCTGAATGGATTAAAAAAAATAAGACTTATTTATTTGCTGCCTACAAGAGACCCACCTCAGATCCAAAGACATACGCAGACTAAAAGTGAAGGAATGGAAGATGTTTTATGTAAATGGAAACCAAAAGAAAGATGGAGTAGTATCAGATAAAATAAACCTTAAAACAAAGACTATAATAAATGACATAGATCAGCATTACATGATGAAGAGGTCAATTTAACGAGGAGCTATAACATTTGTAAATATGCATGTACACAACACAGGAGCACCTAAATATATAAAGCAAATATTAACAGACCTAAAGGGGAAATAAACAGGAATGAGATAATAATAGGAGACTTTAACATCCCGCTTACATCAATGGACAGATCATCCAGAAAGAAAATCAAAAAGGAAAAACATCTGCCTTAAATAATACATTAGATCAGATTAATAACACTTAATAGTTATATACAAAACATTCCATCCAAATGCAGCAGAATACACTACAAAAGCAGTTATAAGAGGGAAGTTCATAGCAATACAGGCCTACTTCAAGAAACAAGAATGCAATGAAGAATAGCGCCCACTCGCTGCAACTAGAGAAAGCCTAAGCACAGCAATGAAGACCCATCACAACCAAAAATAAATAAATAAAATTTTTAAAATAATAATAATAATAATCAGTGGTGAAAAGCTGAAAGCTTTTCCTCTAAGATCAGAAAAAAAGACAAACAATGTCCACTTTCACTACTTTTATTCAGCACAGTACTGGGGTTCCTAGCCACAGCAACAAGGCAAGAAAAAGAAATAAAAGACATTCAAATCAGAAAGGGAGAAGTAAAACTGTCACCGTTTGCAGATGACATGATACTATTTATAGAAAGCCCTAAAGTTTCCACCAACAAAAATCTTAGAACTAAAAACTACATTCAGTAAAGCTCTGTGATGCAAAATCAGCATATAAAAATCTTTGATGTTTCTACACACTAACAAGGAACTATCAGAAAACAGATATTAAGAAAGCAATCCCAGTTACAATGCATCAAAAAGAACAAAATACCTAGGAATAAATTTAACCAAGAAGGTGAAAGAACTGTACACTGAAAACTATAAGACATTGATGAAAGAAACTGAAAAAGAGACAAATAAATGGAAAGATTTTCCATGCTCATAGATTGGAAGAATTAGCATTGTTAAAATGTTCATACTACACAAAGCAATCTACAGATTCAATGAAATTCCTATCAAAATGCCAATAGCACGTTTCACAGAACTAGAACAAATAATTTTAAAATTTGTATGGAACCACAAAAGACCCTGAATAGCCAAAGCAATCTTGAGAAAGAGGAGCAAAGCTGGAGGTGTCACATTCCCTGATTTCAAACTATACTACAAAACTATAGTACTCAAAACAGTATGGTATTGGTATAAAAAGAGACATACAGATTAATGGAATAGAATAGAGAGCCCAGATATAAACTCACACATATATGGACATGTAATTTATGACGAGTGTACCAAGAACATACACTGGGGAAAGGCCTCTCTAATAAATGTTCTTGGGAAAAGTGGACAGCTGTATGCAAAAGAATGAAACTAGAACACTATCTTACACCATAATTAACTGGAAATGTATTGAAGACTTAAATATAAAATCTGAAACCATAAAATTCCTAGACAAAAACATAGACAGTAACCTTTTTACACTGGTCTCAGTGATTTTTTTCCAATCTGGCTCCAAAGGTAAGGGAAACAAAAGCAAAAATAAACAAATGGGACTATACTAAACTAAAAAGCTTCTGCTCAGTGAAGAATATCATCAACAAAACAAAAGGAAACCTACTGAATGGGATAAGATATTTGCAAATCATATGTATGATAAGGGGTTAATATCCAAAATATATAAAAAACCTACACAATTTAACAACAACAAAAATAGGCAGATGATCTGAATAGACATTTTTCCAAAGAAGACATACAAATAGCCAACAGACACATGAAAAAAATCACTAATTATCAAGGAAATGCAAATCAAAATCACAGTGAGATATCACCTCATACCTGTTTGAATCGTTATTATCAAAAAAAAACAAGAAAATATAAGTGTTAAGGAGGATGTGGATAAAAGGGAACCTTCATACACTGTTGGTAAGAATGTAAATTGGTGCAGCCACTATGGAAAACAGTACAGAGAGTCCTCAAAAAATTAAGAATAAAGCTGCCATTGATCTAGCTATTCCACTTCTGGGTATTTATGCCAAGAAAATGAAAACACTAATTTGAAAACACACATGCATACCTATGTTTATTGCAGCATTGTTTATAATAGCCCAAATACAGAAACAACCTAAGTTGTCCATCAATTGATCAATGGATAAAGAAGACCTGAGATATATATGAAAATGGAATACTATGCAGCCATAAAAAAGAAACAAATCTTTCCATTTGCAACAACATGAATGGATCTTGAGGGTATTATGCTGAGTGAAATAAGTCACACAAAAAAAGAAACACTGCTTTCTTCATTTATTTGTGGTATCTAAAATACAAACGAACAAACAAAACAAACTCATAATTACAGAGAACAGTCTGGTGATAATTAGAGGAGAAGGAGGTTAGGGAGACGGCAAATGGATGAGAGGGATCAATTGTATGGTGATGGACGGTAGCTAGACTCATGGTGGTGATCCCTTTGTAGTACATACAAATATTGATTTATAATGTAGAATACCTGAAATTTATATAATGTTATATACCACTCTTACCTCATTTTTTTTAAAAAGAACCAAAAAAAGTAAAGAAGTACTAAGTATAAATGGAAAATCTTAATTTTGTAAACAGAATACAAAAGAGCAAGGAAATCACTAAATAAATGCATAACCATAATAGTCAGAGGTCAAATACTGGCAGGAATTTCAACTTGGGCTGTGCAGGAGGCATGGAGAATGGGAGAGGTGGGTAAAATGATGTGTGTAAAGGTGCAGGAGAGAAAATGAACAAGTCATGTGAGCAAAGCCACGTTTGATTTGTTGTTGGAGTAAAGAACTAAGAACTGAGATGCTCAAGAGGGGTAAGAAAAGACAATTGGAAGGGACCTATGAAGACCAGACAAAGGAATGCAGGCATTGATATTAATTCACTAGTTTTTCACTCATTCATTCATATGTTCAGTAAATATTTTGAGCTAGGTACTCTAGTAGCCAAAGATAAATGAGTTATGATCACTTGGAAACCAAACATAAATGAGTTATGATCACTAATCTTAGATCTCATTGTTTTTTAGTGTTCACATAAACACCCCAATACATTATAGTTTTTAACAGATGTTTATGCTACCAGAAATGCAAAGCCAGGAAGGAGTTAATTTGCATGTAGAGAAGGGTATAAATGAGGAGAAGATGAAGGGATCTGGCAAGACTTTAAAACATGACTTCTGATCAGATTCTTCAAGGATCTTCTTTTTTTAACCACACAGGCAAAGGAAGGAAAGACATTTCAGTCAAGGAGAAGAATATTGATTCACTATACATTGGTTCAACATCTGCTTTGTGTAGGCGTTTTCGTAAAGCACTCTGTGTTTGTCTCACTACAAGCCTAATAAGTGAATATCTACCAAGTATGTGCCAGCTACCTGGATTATACAATAGACAAGATATCCCCCCCTTACCTCACTTTATAGCTGGGGAAACATGAGAGGCTTAATTAAACAAGTAATTACAGTCAATTATGATCAGTGTTCTAATAAGGGAAAGCGGGCTGTTATGTCAGAACATAGAGAAGGCACCTAATATAACCAAGGGATGAGAAGGAATCCTGCCCAGAGGAAGTTACATTTAGTTGAGATCTAAAAGCTAAATAAGAGTTAGCCAAGTGAAGAGGAAAGGGAGGATGATTCCAGGGAGAAGGCCTAACGTGTACAAAGACTTGGAAGTAAGAGAGTATATGATGTTCAAGAAAAGGGAAGAAGCTCAGTATGGCCAAAGCATGGAAGGGAGAAGTCCGGAAGGAAAGTAGAGGAATATGCAGCTGGGGAAAAGGCAGGAGTCAATTTCAGCTTCGCTTTTATCCTAAAATCTGTGGAGAGCCTTTGAAATGCTTTTAAAAGGAGGGCCTGACAGACTGTGCATTCTAGAAGATAGAAGGATGGAAAAGAAGCAGACAGGGAGAGACAGGGAGATTAGGTCAGAAACTCTTATAGGAATCCAGGAGAAAGGCAATGGTAGTTTACTAGGTTCATAACAGTAGAGATAGGAAGTCTTGGGCATATATAAGAAACATCCAGGGTAATGATGTAATCTGGTTTGGGGCTGTGTATGAAGAAAGAAGAGTTGAGGATTACTGTGAGGTTTTTGGTTTCCAGTTCCAGCAAATGGACAAATAGCAGTGTCCTTCTGTGACAGAGGGGGACACAGGCTTTGCAAAATCATTGTGAATTAAAAAGGATCACATAGGTAGGGAACCAGACTCACTTAGCATAGTAAGAAACGGAGCTTTACCTGGAGCTCTGCTATTTGGTTTAACTTGAGACTGCACAGGCCTTTCGATGTCAATGCGAAAGCAGCAGATTGAAAGTCAGAATCTGCCAGATTCTGAGCAGGGCTTGAAATGATCTTGATCTCATATAGAAAGATAACCCTGGAGACAGTGTGAATGGAGGATTGAAAGAGAAAATGGCCAAAGATGAAGGAGGAGATTCTTCAATTGTGCAGGTAAGAAATAATAAGGTCAAAAACTAAGCCTGCCATGGCGGGAATCCAGAGGAAGGAACAAAGAGGTTTAGAGGAAAGAACTAATAGATTTTGATGATAATTACATATGA
>NW_006796034.1:2148573-2168680 GCF_000442215.2 Lipotes vexillifer | reverse complement strand
AAGGAAAAGAGAGGTGCTGAAAACCAACAGATATTCTCGTTTGGGAGACTGTAGGAGTCACAATTCTATTGATGGAGGCCTCAATGCTCTTTGAGAAGGGGAGGAGTTCTAGAGAAAAAAAATAACAGGTTGGGTTAGGACATGTTAAGTCTGACATACCCATGGGACACAGAAAGCACTCAATAATATTTTTGTAATCAAAAGATATCTCCAGAGTTTAAGGGGGAGGTGGGGAATGGGAGACATGGTCCTGAGAGTCATCAGCATCTATTTCAGCCAAGGGAATGGATGGTAATTGCCCAGGGAAGTCATATCTAGGGTGTTGTGGGTGGAGGTGGATGATTGAAATGGCAGCCACTCTAGCCTCTAAAGCTGGAGACCCACTGAAAGACAAAAAGATTTCATGACGCTTGACATGTGTCTATGTGTTAGAAGAACTGAAAACTGACAAGCTGGTGAAAGGGAGATCAATTCGAAAACTCTAAGAGCAGACCAGCCCCAATATACGGTCAATTTCAACTCCATCATGAATAACACTTAATGAGGACATAAATGATGATAGGTCTTTGACCATGATGAATGATAAATATGTCAATTTTTGGTTTTTTTCTTCACACGATAATTTTTCCCATAAGTTGGACTGTTGATTTTTGTTTTTAATTTTTATTTATTTATTTACTTTTGTCTGTGCTGGGTCTTCGTTTCTGTGCGAGGGCTTTCTCTAGTTGCAGCAAGCGGGGGCCACTCTTCATCGCGGTGCATGGGCCTCTCACTGTCGCGGCCTCTCTTGTTTCGGAGCACAGGCTCCAGACGCACAGGCTCAGTAGTTGTGGCTCACGGGACTAGATGCTCTGCAGCATGTGGGATCTTCCCAGACCAGGGCTCAAACCCGTGTCCCCTGCTTTGGCAGGCAGGCTCTCAACCACCGTGCCACCAGGGAAGCCCCTGGACTGTTTTTTATTGAATAAAAAATACTAGATAAAAAGTGACTGTTCAGTCACTAGTAGAGTCAAGAATAACAGTAACTATTATTAGTTGGGCAAATGGGCCAGAAAGAATAGAAAAGAACTTATAGTAAATTTGGCTGTTTGACTACTCAACTGAGAACCTGTCATAGGTCATCAATTTAAGGGCGCCTGCAGCAGTGTTCAGCTCCAAACAAGGTCAGTAAAAAATGGCAAGTGCACAAGCAAAGAGGCTCCACCTATTCATGCATAATACTCATTCCATAGCTATTTGGAGACTCTTGGGACTGCTCTGGTGTTTTAGTTTATAAGTCCTGGCTAGCATGTGTATGACATGATGACATGTCAGTGCATACGAAATGTCACTGTAAAACACTAGTTTTGAATTTAAACAGGCATCTCATTAAAATGAAAAATATACTGTAAACTTTCTAAAGAACATAAGCCTCTGTCTGATTTCTCATATCTTAGGAAAAGCCATAAACAGAAAGATATTTGTCTATATCCATGGCCAGGTATCCAACTAAGTACTGTATATTGGAGTGAGTCATTTCCCTGTAAGCAATGATTTTAAATATACTGTAATTACCATACTGCCCATGTCACAAGGAAAAAACGAAACATCTGAGTAACATTACTGTACCTTACAAGCTGTCAAACATTCATCAATAATTTCATCGCACACTGGTAATGACCATTCAGCGATTTTACTATTACAGACCTGCCAGCTTGATCTAAACAGAAGAGAAAACTTAGTAAGCTTAAGTGTTGGGTTCATAACTAGCTTTATCCCTACAATCCAGGCAAAACCCAGAAGCCTATATTTTAATTGGGTTGTTAATGTATTTGAAAACAATATTTCTAAGGAGATTATTTTTTCCAAACTCAGAAATAATGAAAGGGAAAAAAAGTTATATTTCAAAATATATTACTACTTAGTATTGGGGGGTTAGAAAACAATTACCTATTTAGTGTAAGTCAACTTAACATTCTCCTAAAATTAAGATTTTCTTCAGTGAAAAAGTGCTTGGAGGAAATGGCGGAAGGAGCTGGATTAACAAGCTAGAATAGAATAAACGGTTATTTTAATTTGTTAGGGCTGCCATAACAAAATGCCATAAACAAGGGGCTTAAATGACAGAAATTTATTGTCTCATGGTTAATGGAGGCTAATAATCCAAAATCAAGGTGCCAGCAGGGTTGGTTCCTTCTGAGGCCTATAAGGGAAGCATCTGCTCCAGGCACCTCTCCTTGGTTTGTAGATGCATCTCTCCCTATGTTTCTTCACATCATCTTCCCTCTATGAATGTATCTGTGTCCAAATTTCCTCTTTTTATGAAGACACCAGTCATACTGAATTAAGGCCCCCCCTAATGACTCATGTTAACTTGATTACCTCTATAAAGACCTATCTCAAAAAAAGGTCATATATTAAGGTACTGGAGGTCAGGACTCCAACATTTTTTGGGGGGGAGAAACAATGCAATCCATAACAATGGTTAAATAACGCTTTTTGGGAGAGTAAATGAATGGCTTTAAGTCCATCCATTTACCAGTTATTTGCTGTCAACTATCCCCAGGTAATAAGATAAAACAGAGACAAATTAGAGATACGTTACCAGAGAGCTCAGTTGCTGAGAGAAGCAGATTGGTATGCCAGTCCAGTTCCTTCTGTACAAAAATATTAACAGGCAATTTTTTGTAGACTCACCCGATTACTGCCTCAGTAAATCTGACTAGGAAAAATATCATCTACATGCTTAGCCATCCTATATCACTATGACCATTACAATCACCAAATTTTTAAGTTCTAGTAATATGGAACCATTGAATTCTACATTTAAATTTCTCTATCAATGACATATTCTTAGGCACTCTAAGAAAGTACCACCTCTAGAAAAATATCTTCCTCTCTAAAGCTGAACAACAGAATGATACTCCAATGAATCAAATTAAGATGAATCTGGATTTGCAACTGAGAAATTCTAAAGAGACTTAGACTCTTTCACCCACTGACCTAGGCTCACAAAGAGGTTTATTCTGAGGAAAGGCAATAACCGTACTACAATGTTGCCGTCACAGAGGCCTGATTGCTATTTCCTGCTCCACTGAATCTTCCTGACAAACACAGAAAATGAACTCTCTTCCAAAGAAATAACTCAATACATGTAAAAAGATGTCCATTTGAGAATTATTTCTAGTAGCAGAACTTTAAAGAATATCAATAGAAATCAAAAGAATATCAAGCAGAATATCAATCAGTAGCTCAATATTGGTCATTATTACATTATATTTACTCTATGAAGGATTACTCAATTATCAAAAGTAGTAAACATAAAGATTATATAGTAGTGTGACCACGTGATACTACAGTGAAAGACACAGGTGGCAGCTCCATTCATGCCCACAGAGTTTTCAATCAACTTTTGAGGGTCCTTAAGGAGACAACCAGGGATCACCAGATGACAGAACATTTTCTAGCATAAAATGCATAGCTCATAAAGAGAGGGAGAAAAAACTTCTTGAAGGAAAGAGACTCTGGAAGAAGAAAACTTCAAATAAAAGCTATCATTTATATCCTTAGTGAGACAGGGAAAGATAATAGCAACCACAAAATAAGAATACATATTATTGTAAAAAATTTAAAGGAAAAAATGCATTTAAAGATCTGGAAATTAAATTTTAAGGTCAAAGAAACAACAAACTCAATAGAATAATTGGAAAAATAAGAAAATCTCCAAAAAGTAAAGCAAAAAGACAGAGATGGGGAAAAAAGGAGAAAACATTAAGAAAGTTAGAGGATAGTTCAGGAGGTCCAACATCAGATAATAAGAGTTCCAGATAGAGATGACAGAGAAAATGAGGAAGAAATATTATTTTAAAAATTAGAAAAATATCCCAGATTTGAAGGGTAAGAGTTTCACAAATTGAAAGAGTTTGCCCAATACCCACCACAATAAAAGAAAATGCATTTACAGTACAGCACATTATTATGAAATTTTGGAACACTGTAGACAAAAAGAAAGACCTAAAAGTTCCAGAGAGAAAAAAAATCAAGTTACGTGCAAAATATTAGGAATCAGAATGGCATTAAATTTTTCAAAAACAACAGAAGCTGAAATATAATGGAGCAATAACTTCAAATTTCAGAAGATGACTTCCAACCTAGAATTCTATATCTAGCTAAAATAGCCATAAATATGGGGGCCAACTCTAAAGATCTTTTCAGGCATGAAAGATATCTCTGATTTGGGTTCCCTCAGAAACAATCCCTGAGGGTTTTGGTGCAAACAGTTTATTTGCAGGTGATCCCAGGGAGCACTAGCAGGGGAATGGAGAATTCAGACAAGGAAGAGAGGGGAGCAAGAACAGCATATTTTATTGAATAGATCCCCTCTATGAACAACTGGGACTCAGTCCTCCTGAGAAACAGCAGGAGACAGGTAGAACATGCATCTTAACCATCCTTGCCAAGGGGTGAAAAAGCTGATCCATCATTGCCCGAGAGCCTCTCCTGTGTATGAACAAAGAGAAACCCTTTGATGGAGAGCCAGAAGTGCTTGTAGTCATATCCAGCAACAGATATGGAATTTTGAATATCAAAACAATCCGGAGAGGGCACCAACAATATCCGCTAAAGGTTGCAAAACACTTACTATCTCATGAAGTTATAGAAGGAGGTGCTTTTGTCAAAATGATGGAGTACACCAGAAAAGGGAAAGGCATTGCATGCAGCAAACAGAAGATGCAACTCAGGAGAAAGGTGAAGGGTTCCGCTTGGGATGACGGTAAATGGAGATCAAGATGAGAACTAGACAGCAACCAGCTGAGAGTTGAGGAGATCAGTGAACTCCAGGACAGATGTCCCCAAGGACATGAAATTGATATAATATCTGATGTGTTTCATCAGAGGAGATTAAGAAAATTTAGGGAAACATTAAAGGTAAATAAGGGATAAGTACATAGAAAACTAAGAAAACAAAATAGCAAGGTAATTATTAACCTAAGTGAAAAGCAAAAAGTTATGCAACAACAAAAAATTATAGCATATTACATGAATGAGGTACTGTTCTACATTTTTTTCTCTCGACAACTTATCATATCTGTATTGACCACATTTTGTACAGCCATATATCCTTCATAAGAATGCATTATAATTCATGTAACACACCCTAATGATTGTTATTTCAGTTATCTCTGTTTTCTCTATTACAAATAATGCTGCAATAAACATCTTTGAACTTTTCTATAGGATAATTGAAATTTCCTGTATGATATATTACTAAGACAAAATTTCGGGGTCAAACGGTATACACATTTAAAGTTTGGATGGTGTTTTTTGCCAAATTCTTCTCTAAAAATTTCTTTTCAATTTATATTCCCACCAACAGTGCACAGTCCTTTTTTCCATATCTTCTCTTACAGTAGATATTATCAATCTTTTTGTGTTTTTTTCCTTTTTGACAATTAAAATTAAAAGAATAAGAGAGGGGAATTTGTTTTTTTTTCTTAACTTTACCCATGTATTATTTTAATTTTGTTTCAATGCACTGTTTTTAAATTAACACAAATATGCTAACACAATTGATTCATTTAATTGAATCTTCAGACTATACAGGCAAGTTTTTCAAAATAGTGTTCTAAAGACAGGAGTTGTCCTTAATGCTGAATTATTTTACTCTGTAAAAATTCACAGTCTATTCTGTCATCTGTAAGACAGCTGCCAAATAACCAATATAGTTATCAAGAGATTATCTTTGATATTTTAAAGGATCCATATATCTTACACTGTTCATTAATCTCTAAGTACCCAATGTTGTAAGTCCCAGATCCTTCAACCAAGAAGGGTGTGGATGTAAGGAAAAGAGAAAGATATAATTCACCTTTCTCAAATGAAATATAGGACTATTAATGAAAATTAGTGACAGTAAACGGGGAATCATATTAAATTGTGTAGATTGATGATCATTCCTTAATCTGTTCAGCCTCTTAGTTCTGTACTAAAGATTCTGTCATCCACAGGTGCAGACCCAGCTTATGGCATAGGATTTTATACACTGTCTCCTAAATTTCTAAGAATCGCCACTCAACTTTCTCTGGTATTAAAAAGCTGTATAATTAAAACAAGTAGCTATTTGTTTGAATTGGGCATTTTTCTGAAAGGACGTGAAGCTAATTATTTTGTCCTAGGTATACAAAGATGGATCTAGTGTTTTATCACTTTCACAAAACCATGGACCATCCTCCACCAAAAAAACCCAAAAAACTTAACAGAGCAACTTAATAGCAGAATGTCATTAAACTTTAGTCTTTTTAAATAACTATTGGCTATCAAACTAAGTAATTTAAGCAAAAATAAGTCACATGTATTTGGCCATTTTTTTCCAAATTAGCTATTTCAAATTTTAAAATCTCAAAACTCCTAACAGAGTCTCTGAATTCATGAGCATTCCAATTGTGACTTTAGAATAGTTGTGGTTCTAATCATTGTTTTGAAATGTGTTCTGCTGATAACCTCTTCAACAAGATTCAAAATATAATCTGGCACTGTTTGCATTTGGTATATGTAGGGAATAAAGGAGCAGAGCAACTTCTCTGCCCATGCAGTAAGCTTTGCATCATTTCATTATTAAAGGGATGCTGTTAAATAAAAATGCATGGACACAGAAGACAGAGGCATGGGAAGAATATAAACTGGAAACCTGGATACTGCAAAGAATCAGAAAGCACATGAGGGCCGGGAAGTGCTTTCCCATTCTCAACGGCCAGACCTGTATCGGAATATTCATTCCATCCTGGACTCCACAGGAACATAGAGATGTTGGAGAAAGCTGGGAGATGAGCCCTCACAATGATTAAGGGGTTGGACTAAGAAAGAAATGAACAGATTGCTAAACTTGGAAAAGGTGGGAACTCTATTTAAAAATGGCTTCCATGTAATGGGACCAATTAATAGACAAAAATAGAAACTCGGCTGCTTTTCATTCCCACTGTGAGCAGAATAAGAGAAAACAGGTGGAACTAAAAATGAGGGTTGAGGCTGCCAACTGTTTAGCAAATCAGGAGCAGCAGTGTGTATAGCAACCAGTTATGATATTTCATTCCACACAATCTGTAAAGTAGGGCAATGGTGGAGGTAAATGTGTCATCACCACCAGAAGCTAAAACAATGAGTGTTTGGAAGGAGGGAGGAAATATTCCTAAAGTCACCAAGCCTAAGTCCCCATTCCAGACCATCACAATAACTTAGGTGGCAATCCTAATGGATAAATTAAAATAGGCCTGGGGCTAAGCTGCCTGGGTTTGGCTTTTCCATACTAGCTTTGTGTCCTTAGACAAGGTGCTTTATCTATCTGTCCTTCCATTTCCTCATCTGTAAAAAGGGGGAATTCATCGTGTTTACCTTATGGAATTGTTGAGAAGATTGACGGGTTTAATGGTGGGGTTAGGGAGAGGAGGATACTCTTGTATTTGTTACTATTACTAATCCTCAATCAGAAGGCCTGCAAGTTGGAGGAGTATATTTTGGGTGAGGATTAATTGATTTAGCTTCACATTCTAATATCCATAACTCTCTCTTCACCAGCATTGGCAGGAAGTATGCTAATTGTAGGTATTTATTTTGCTGATGATGACTCTGAGGCAGACACCATGAGACTCTCAGGTATGAATCATGCAAAATACATTCACATATATCGAATACTTAGAATTTAGTTGTCTAATTCTTTACGACTGGTGACCTACGTTTATTTTATACAATAATTCTTTCTTTATAAGATATTATATTAACTAGGACATTAATTTCTAGTCATAATATGTAATAAAGATCACTTAATACATAATATATATCACTTAATCAAAGGCTGACTACAGACCCAGAGTAGTTAGGCCTGGCCCTCGGCCAACTACCCTGTATATTCCCCTTTGCTGCTCTGTGACTGATGCCAAAGCAGTTTCTTCTTTCAGTAGAGAAAATGCCTACCCACAATTTTGACCAGCTTGCCTAATGCAAAACTCGGTTAAGGAAAACAACACCCAATATAAAAGGGCTTTATTGATTTGGGGAAACTAACTCTTTTGATGTATTTATTAAAAAGCTATGGATAGGCATGGCTTAGGGAAAAAAAAAAAAAAAGAGAAAGAAAAACCTTCCAGCAATTTTGTGTCACACGTCTAAAAGACCGTAATCTAATGCAAAATGGTAGGACTGTGTTGGGTAATTAAAACTACTTTAAGACTCTTGATATTTAGGTCATTAAGAACAGAAAAATAATGTAACCTACATTCCTTTTGTCTTTCAGTTTGCTGTGTGGTTATGTCAATTGTTCAATCCAGATTTAAAGTAAATAAATCCTATTCTATTGCACACCTACTCTGCACACAGAAATGGCATATTCGTACATTTATGGTAATGATTTAAAAACTGTTCTGCTCATATGCACAAACACACAAACACCTCTCTATGCGATCTTCCTTTTCACAATTATATGAAAAAATAAGTTTAAGAAAAGTGTCTTATGATTAGGCAAAAATGTTACATAATTTGAAGTAATTTCGGTAGACTGAAGATCTGAATGAGAGCTAATGAATCCAGCATCTTAATTTTTTTTTTTTTTTTTTTCCTTGCATTATGCGGGCCTCTCACTGTTGTGGCCTCTCCCATTTGCGGAGCACAGGCTCCGGACGCGCAGGCTCAGCGGCCATGGCTCACGGGCCCAGCCGCTCCGCGGCATGTGGGATCCTCCCGAAACGGGGCACGAACCCGCGTCTCCTGCATCGGCAGGCGGACTCTCAAGCACTGCGCCACCAGGGAGGCCCCAGCATCTTTATTTTTAAGCAAAAACAGTCCTTGGCTTCTGTTAGTTAACCAAAGTGGTGGAGATGAGCCATACCAGTAAGAGATAACCCCTCCTTGATGAAGAGAACTGAGTTCTTAGGTATCTGAGCCCAGATCTGTCCCTGAATACCACACAGCAAGAGAGAAACCTGGGTGGTACTCTATCTACTTACACACCTAAAGTACATAACTCTGAAGATGAGCATTTTAAATATATTTATAGAGATGAACATAACTTTCAATAATACTTTCACCCAGCTCTCTCTGTCCAGTGAGACTGAGATTTATTTCTACGTTTAGAAATACTCCTTCAGAGAGTTTAACATATACTTTTCTTTAATGTAGTAAATGATACCATGAATCAGGCCAAGAGACAAAAGTGATGAAAAATATTTTCAACACATATGACGGACAAAAGATTAGTATACTTGATATACTCAGAGCTTCTATACATATGATAAGTAACATAATAAAAAAATTGGCAAGTGATGTAAAATGATATTTAATGTAAGAATAAACATGTATAACCAATAGTAAAGTCATGAAAAGATACTCAATCTCACTAGCTGCCACTGAAATGCAAACTGAAACAATGAGATGCCATTTTTCGAACATCAGATCAATCAAAAAAAATCGTGTTATAATAACCAGTGCAGGTGACAATACAGAAAACCTAACACTCTCAAGAATCACTGATGAGACCAACTATGATCAATTATAACATACTTTTTGGAAAGTACTCCAGCAATATTTACTGAAAATTTTAAAATACAAATCTGCAACCCAGCAAAGCACTTTGAGAAATCTGTGCTTGGAGTGGGTATTTGCCATCTCAAGTTCCTGGTATTCATTCCCTTTTGTCAATAACTTCACCCCAATTATCCTGTGGATAACCACACTTTCTTCATTTTCAACCCATGTTTTTTGGTAAGGCTAGCAGCCTCACACTCAGGTCCAGAGAGGAGCATGTGGCCTATGCTCGGCCATAGAATACTGGCTCCTGACCACAGTGATTGGTTCAGGGATGAGCCACCAGGCCAGTGAAGGCCCTACCAAGGATTTCTAATAAAACTACTGGGGGAAAAAAAAACTCTCTTAGCACCGTTGAATGAGATTTAAGACTGCAACTGATGACAGCTATTTTGTCAGTAAAAGAGGAAAGACTGCCTGAGAAGTAAGCTTACAGAAAAGAAAGCTGAAATAAGAACCAGTGGGAGACAGAATCCTGAAGACATCATTTCAGTCCCTGGATCTAACAGCACCTGAAGCCCATAGTCATCTGGACTTTTCAACTACCTAAGCCTCTTGAGCTGAATTGATATTGAGCATCCTTTCTATGGAATATTGTGCAACTTTAAAAAAACAAGGCAATAGAGCTACACCTATTAAAAAGAGTTGGCAAATGTTTTCTTTATAGAGCTAGATAGTAAATATTTTTGGCTCTTCTGACAAAAGGGGTCTGCCACAACTACTTAGCTCTGCCTTTGGAGTGCAAGATAAGCACAGACAATGCACTTAGCATGGCCAGATTTGGCCTGTGAACCATAGCTTGCCTACCCTTAGCCTAGGAGAATGTCCATGATAAATCATTGCAAGAAAAATGATGTCATTTTAATCAAAGAATTTATTTAAAGAACAACCTGCATATAAGTATATATTAAAAGTACGGTGAAAACAATGGAATAATATATATCAATCTGTTATCTCTGATTACCTCAGGTGGGGTAGGAGGGTGTTTCAGAGGAGGATTTGAGAGATTTAAATTTGAATCCTTTTCTTGCTACATCTCTATATTATTTGACTTGTTAAAATGAGAATACATTACTTTTTAAATTTAAAAACATCTAATGACATCAAAGAAGAAGGAAGGTATCAAACCACTTTAAAGAAATGTAGTCCCTATTGTGACCGCCTGGAGGGGTGGGATAGGGAGGGTGGGAGGGAGGGAGATGCAAGAGGGAAGAGATATGGGAACATATGTATATGTATAACTGATTCACTTTGTTATAAAGCAGAAACTAACACACCATTGTAAAGCAATTATACCCCAATACAGATGTTAAAAAAAAAGAAATGTAGTCCCTAAATATTAACAATCAATTTAGCATCATAATTAGGCTAGAATTAGGGAAACTCCTGAATATCCAACCTGCCAGCACCTTTTAGCACAGGGCAACCAGCCTCAGTTTAACAGACCCATTTTATAGATAAGGCCTGAAGAGGTAGGGTGACTTGCTGAAGTCACAGAGCTAATTAGCGGCAGAGCCTCATCTAGAAATGAAGCCTTCCAACTACCAGCCGGATTCTTCTTTCTTCACATATTACAGGTCCACAGATGCTGTTACCCTTTCTCATCTGACGTTAATGCATAGAAAATAGATGCCTCTCTTAATATAACATCATGAATATGTTTACAGCATCCAGCTCCAAGCAGCTCTGCCTTCAAAGATTTCTGCACCACAGTCAGGATTTCTCTTCTGTAAATTGTTAGCACTATTTTTAGGAGCCCTTTTCTCTGGCAGATCCAGGCGCTCTCGCATTTGAGCCTGTCATCTCTTCAGTGTGTATTTAGTAGTTTCAGCGCTCTGCTCACTGTTTGCATATCATGACACCCGGGCAGAGTTCAGCAATACAGAACGTCTTATCCATTTCCTCTTAATCCATTTTAAATTCATCCTGAGCCCATCAGAGCAGGAGATGGAATGAGAGTTTTATAATTACCTTTTGCAAACAGAACATTAAATTATTATACAGTGGAATCCTCTAGTTTCTTGGACATAAGATGGCCTTCTCTTGCTAGTGAATGAATGTGCCTATCTCTATAAGTACACATATGTACTTTGGAAATCAACCCTGTTAGCCTGAAGTTATTGATCAATCTTGGTAGATTACTGCAATAGACTCTTAAAGTGCTTTAAGATTAAGAGATGTGCTTGGCTTTCTTCTGTCATGTATCTCAAAGGAAAACCATGAGATGAGACACACAATGAAAAACAGCAGGTAATACCATATGAGACTCCTTATTAAAAACATAAAGTACCTTTCACTCCTGCTTTTATTAACTCTACTTTTCAAGCTAAATGGGGGTTAGGTGAGGCGATTATAATACAAGTCACATCTAACTATTTCATTATCCATGTCCTACAGCAAGATAGCCCTCAGAATACCTTTGAAAGCTCCAGAGTGATGGCAGCAGGTTGAATATAATGAACAACGTTACAAATGCGGACATGAGAAGGCAGGACTGGTGGGGATGGAATCTCCTATAAATTGCAAGGCTGTAATTACTGAACACTGGCTAGGTCTCAGGTGACTCTGAACACTGGAAACCATCTTTAGCGGATTATATTTTTCTCAGCTAGTTAAAATGAAGCTAGTCAGAAGGACTGAAATTTATAAGGCATAATAGTGTATGTCTTACCAAGCAAAGGTATGGTCGGCTTTTATTAACTCTAATTTTTGTCTAGTTTCTAAGACCATTGCACTGGGCATCGTGCACCTGAATTAAAATTGGATTGAAAAATATTTCTATATTCTTCTGTCCTAGGGTTAAATTGCTGTAAGTTTTATTTTCAAAGAAGTGAGCAGTCTAATTTTTGGTGGAGGGGACGCCAGCTTTATGAGTCAGCACTTTTTCTAAATATCTTATTTGAAAAGATCACTAAATTAAAGATGGAAGCAAGGGAAATGCATGAAGAGAGAGGCAAGGAATGAGTGGGAAAGGGGGAAAAGTATAAATGATAGTTACGATGAAACGTTGTGATGGAAACCGGCATAATCAGATCCATTTCCTTGATTCACCTTATCCATTTAACCCAAAACAACAAGAAAAATGAACGCTGCTGACAATGCCCACTTTAATCTATCTTGATCCCTAGTCCAAATTTTAGAAGGCAGGGGAGTTAGTACAGATTTATTAACGAGCTTGAATTAACTCTTGTTAGCTGGCCTCATGCACGGATGAAGCAGAATCCAGGTGAGCATAAACCTGTTTTCTTGCCCTGGATCTTACCTGGATAAAATTCAGTTCATTTCAATTCAGAGAACACAGCTCAGGCAAGACCACACCCAGCAGGACAAACGCCGGCCTGCTGTAAATCACAAAACAGCCTCTACCCTTATTGCCCATCCTTTGGTAATATGGGAATCTGGTTAAAGAGAACACCATAGCATGGAGAGCAATGTCACAAAAAGCACAACCTAAGGAGGACGTGTGGAAGAGGGTGCTGTTACCAGGGAGTTAGTCCCAGGCCACCAATCCCTCACTGGTCCCTGTGAGCAGCATGGAAAGGCAAATCACCATCTCCATTCATTGCCTTTGCTTTGGCATCCCCTGAAGCTATCACCTCATTTTCTCCTCCCACCTTCTGTTCCCTCAGTTACTGCCCCGGCCCAGAGCCCGAGGTCCCCAGGCATGGGCCCAGCTGACCACAGCCCAGTGGTGCATCCCCACTTCTGTTAGCTGCTAAGGTGACAGTGCCCAGCCACACACTGACGCAAAGAAGCAGTAGGCAAGTGAGCATAGGTGTGCCAGCTGGTAGGGGTTCTCCCTCACGTGGTCTTACAAATGGTGTCAGTGTCCAGATGACTCCAGCCCATCCCAGAGGTGCTCTGTGACAGTCCCCACACAGGTCTACGCCTTCCTGCATCTCTACCAGTGGGGGTAGGTTCTCTGGCTGAGGAGCAAACTTAGTCTGGGCTCAGAGCAGGCCATGAAGTTGAGTGACCCTCAAGATGGGGGGTAGGAGTCAGAGGATAACCACATCAGTTTCCTCAGCCCTCAGAGCTCTAAAGGATGCTCCACAGTCTCTCATGGGGTCCCCAGTGGGGGCCCCCAGCAATGACATTCTCAGCCTTCCTGTCTTGCCTCATAATGTCCTAGGATCACTTCCTAAATAAACTACTTAACTTGAACCACTGTCTCCAGGTCTGCTTTACATGGAACACCATCGAAGAGCCTTGGCATTGCAGCTACATCCCACCCAAACTAGAGCTGCTCCTGACCCCAAAGACCCATCTCTGATCTCCCAAGGAAGCAAAAGATGCCCTTTGTTAATCAAATGGCTACTTATACCAGGACAAAGTCAATTGTTCCACCAGACTGGATACAGGGGAAACTGCAGCCAGCTGGGGCAGAGTAGGCTCCTCCAAAGTATCCTCTTAAGAGAGTGGTGCCTTTGGGCCCTTGCGCTAGTGCTGGCATTTCACTCCTGAGTGATGTAATCCAAAATTCACTGCGCTCAGAGGGGAACAATAGATGCTGTTGAGTGACTTACAGTATGCTGCCCTAGATTTCACTGCATTGTGAAATTTGGAAAAAGATCCGCTTTAAGCCTGAATATAAGATATGAATAACGTAACTGCACTTTACCACAATTCTGTTACTGTACCACTGTAACAATCAAAAAAATAGAGCCCAGTGCACCTTGCCACCCCCAGTGGCCTCCAGCAATCCAGTTTCCCATTCAGGTCCTTGTTTCTTTATTAGTAAAGTCCAAATGTAATGTTTTGCAGAATAAACATGCTATATGTGTTGAATTGAATAGATGGCCATGGGTCTTTCTCTGACTGTGGTATGTGGTGAAATGGTCTATGGTGATAGACTCTGGTGGGATGTTTCTGGGTCCTGTCCATGAGGCTGAACCACTGGCTAGAAGTTCTGCCTGCAGGAAACATAAGAGTCCAAGGGGATGTGTGACAGGAGCAGAAGCACTGGGGTGACCCAGGCCAGTTCAAAGACCCTCTCCCCTTGGGATCTGAGCAGGCTTAAGGGAGGGCTGCACTGCCTGTTAATCAGGGTAAGAGGGGAGGGGCCCTCTTCCCAGCTTCATCTTCTCTGTTTCAGTAAGAAGAAAGATCCCCCTGCCCCCTGCCGTATCACAAACCCCCCGATGGAATGAAGGATCAAACACTGGATTAAGGAATTACCAGAACCACTACCATTCTGAGGCTGCCATTACTGAGGATCCCTGAGAATCTGGGAAGTGGGCCAGTTTCGTCCTCAGCTTCCTCAACTACTCTTCTTTAAGGCCCCCTCCTCAAGCCTTGGCATACTCAGTGCCCCTCTACCTCATCCCTATCCCCAAGCTCCTGGATCGGGATCATAGAATTTCAGAGTTACTCACTGAGCAGCTACTAAGCTCTGTGTCGGTAAAAATACACAGTCCCTGACTTCATAGAAATTCTGTCTACTGGGGAAGACAACATTAATCAAAGGCTCACACTAATAAATGCTACATAGCACGCACGGAAGAGGTTGTGAAGAGTCTGCTGTCATAAGAAGTACAATGAGGAAACTGCTTAACAGAAAAGTCAGAGAGAACTGAGCAGGTGATAGCTGAACTGAATTCTCAAAGAAAATTAGGTACTAAGAAGTGAAGGAGGACTTCCCTGGTGGCACATTGGTTAAGAATGGGCCTGCCAGTGCAGGGGACACGGGTTTGAGCCCTGGCCCGGGAAGATCCCATATGCCTTGGAGCAACTAAACCCGCATGCCACAACTACTGAAGCCCGTGCGCCTAGAGCCCGTGCTCCGGAACAAGAGAAGCCACAGCAATGAGAAGCCTGCGCACCACGATGAAGAGTAGCCCCCACTCGCCGCAACTAGAGAAAGCCCACACGCAGCAACAAAGACCCAATGCAGCCAAACAATAACTAAATAAATGAATAAAAATTAAAAAAAAAAAAAAAAAAAGAAGTGAAGGGCTAGGAGCTGGATGTGGCATGGGGATGAATAAGAGCATTCCAGGCAGAGGTAACTACATGTGCAAAAGTCCTGTGGCTAAAGCAGTGGGAAGTCACTGAAGTGTTAAGAAGTGGCCAGAGGAGAGAGTTGGGTGGAGAAAGAACCTACTCAGATTTGTGTTAATAAGATTACATTGGCTGATCTATGAAGAATGCCTGGAAAGAGCAAGAGAGGATACAGACAAAGCAATGGGAAGGCTACTGCAGTGGCCTGGAAGAGGGGTTAGTGGCATGATGTAGGGGAGTGGCAATAGGGTTAGAGCCAAAAAAACATTTTTGAGATAAGTTAAGGAGGTAAATAATTGGGACTTGGTGATGGATCAGAAATGAGAACGGAAAAAGAGGCAGTAGAAAGGGTTCAGGCTTGCATAACTGGGTGGATGGTGGGGCCACTCACTGAAACAGAGAACTAGAGAAGATCAAGTTTGAAGGGGAAATTCATGAGTTTGATGTGGATACGATGAGCCTGAGGTGCCTTCCGGACATCTAAGTAGAGATGACAACTTGACAGTGAGCTAATGAATCTGGAAATCATCTATTACAAGTCTTCTGAATGTAAGAGTCTCTTCTACCACACTCCCTGTGGATGACTGCCTAACCTCATCTTGTACACTCATTCCCATAAGGCATCTCAGTCCAGTGCTAGATGGTTCTTACAGAAGGAGAGCATTTTTTTTGCTACTTCCAAATCTACAAATCCCACTCTTGCCCTGATTCCACCCTTCTCAGACACCCAAAGTGAAAACAGCCTAGCTTCTCTTCCATAGGATATGTAAAGGTGGTTAGCATGGACCTCCTCCCCTAGGCAAAGTCTTACGGCCTGTAGATGTTCTCTGTTCTTTCATGTTTACCCTGCTCCATAATTTCTGACCCTCCACCATCTTAGTTGCTATTCTCTGACTGGATTCCACTTGGTTGACCTGTTTCATAAATGTTCTGTCCCTTCCCCCCCTGACTTTGCTCCCCAGCAAGTCTGTCCCCTTAAGGCTCTGTTCTTGACAGTCATGATTTCAGCACAAGTCTAAGAGGGCACAACTATACACAAAGGCCCAGATGTTATCTTTTTTTTCCAGATGAATCACAAATATCTACAAAGAATTTGTTATAATCATCTGTAAGGCATCCTAGGGACATGATCCCCTAAGTTTTCCAAACAGCCATTAGAATGTACCTGCTCATCTGAGTCCCTTGAATTAGAGGTTCTAATTCTTTGAGGAGCCTTGAACTCCTTTGAGAATCTGATGAAAGCTGTGCACCCACCCACAAAACGCATGTATGCACATCCATAAAGAATTCCACATGAGATGCGGAGATTCAGTGTTCTTCTGAAGTCTGTCTCTGGAACCAGGCTTAGAGTCCCATATTTCCATTTAAATTCCTCCTACAGCATCCCCTCCCCCAACCCACTAGCATATTTACTCCATTTCTCTCAAGCTAAGGCTCCAGGCACAAAACTAAACCCATGACTATCATACAATTGGAACTCGGAGAGACAATTTCATTAGCTCTAAGAAAAGATTCTGCCTTGTTGAGCACCGTGTCACTGAAGCCCAAATCTTCTTCATGGAAAATACTAAGCAAAATCAGCTTTCTCTTTCTCACCATGCAACAAGAACCCACATATCTAAAATATCTTGCTACATTAAGTGACCTTCCCACAGCACCTTCAAAGTGTTTGAATTTCCTTGAGAACTTTTCAGAGTTCTAGTTGGAGTAGAGGAGGTTTTAATTACTGAGAATTGGGTAAACATGCCTTCAGAAAAAGCTGTCTCTCTGGATAGAATCATTCAACTGGAATAAAAGCTTATTAAGACTGTGGCTACAGCTCCATTTCTTTTACAGCATGAAAAAAACAGCTGATTTCAATCTCCAGTGCCTCCATCAGATAGTCAAATAAGTTAAGTGACAAAGGAGGTTGAAAACATCTTAGAACTCTGTGAAGCATGTGTGCTAAGCATGATTACATAATGTTTTAGCAACCTACATTCACGGTTGCTTATTCGCTCAGGCTGCAGGAGATTGAGAAGCTATGATTAGGGGTAATGCCTTGTCTTTTTTGTTGTTGGTTTTTACAAAACATTGTACAAGCACACGTGTATGTGCATGTTCTTTTTTTTTAACATTTATTGAAGGTCTACTGTGGGCAATGTGAGGTACTCAAAGATGAATTAGATGTCATTAACGATAATCTTTTATATTCTGGTTGGGGAGATAAGACTCAAACGCAGTACAATTGTTTCAAATCAAGTGCTATAGGTATTCAGAAAAGGAGACGAGTTCTTTCACAGGAGATTTACCTTGTTTGAAAATTAGATATTCTTGGGACTTCCCTGGTGGTCCAGTGGTAAAGAATCCGCCTTCCAATGCAGGGGACGCTGGTTCAATCCCTTGTCAGGGAAATAAGATCCCACCAAGCCGCGGGGCAACTAAGCCCGGGCGCCACAACTACTGAGTTCGCACGCCTCAGTGAGAGAGCCCGCATGCCACAGACTACAGAGCCCACGCTCCCTGGAGCCTGCACGCCACAACTAGAGAGAGAAAAAAACCCTCATGCCACAACTAGAGAGAAGCCCCCATGCCACAACGAAGAAAATAAAGAAAAAAGAAATTTAGATATTCTTTCATCTGTGATTAGCAAATGAATTGCCCCAATTCTTCTTTTTTTAATCAATCAAAAGCCTTGGGAGGGAGGGGAGGAGGAACAAAACAAAACATTTAGTAAAATACCATCTGTATGTCCTAATGAAGTTGATATCCCTCAGCTAAATAAATAAACCAAAAATTGAAAATAAGTAGTATCTACATATTTAGTATTCACCTACAGGCATGAGCTGAAATTATATGGGAACTAAAATCTAGAACTACTCATGTTAATAGAAGGCACAGTTTTTGCCAAATTCATTCCTAACGATATTTCACTGAAAATAACAAAATTGCAGCAAAACCCCACACTAACAGGCCCCGCAATAAAGATACGATGTAATTGACTCCTTCCCTCCACCCAACCCTGTTCTCAGATCTGGTGGGCTACAGTTCTTCTATGAGGAGGGAAGGAATGGAGTGGAATGAGAAGGGGAAGGTGGTTTCCTGGAAGTGGCAGGCAGCCTCTTCCTGGGAGGTAGGGAGGAGGGGAGTGGTTCCCTGGATCCCCAGGGTTCTCCTGGCTTAGTCTCCCCAGATGAGGCCAATGAAATGGGCACAAATTAACCAGGGGATTTCCTGGAATTGCTGCTGCTGTCAGAGAACTCATAGCCTTTCATAGAATGCTGGATCACTGCCAGTGATACAGCTTAAGTCAGAGAGGAGAACCATCACTAGGTGGCATCACGCTGCAACTGGGATGCAGACAGATTTGGATCCCTCAGCTAAATCCCACAAACTGTGGCAGCTAGCTGAACAAGCTCTCCACCCTCGCTTTATTAAGCTCATGATATCTTGAACCTTCACTCTATAGAACTGAATATTTTGGACCCCACTTATCAGGTTTGGGCAGGGTTTTACTTGGTGCAATATCTTCTAGGTCATCGTTTTTATCCAAAGACAAATTTATGAAAAGGTCAGCTATAGCTTGTAGGAATGATGAACAACTCAAACAGAAACTGAAATATGCAATATTTTATAAAGGAGATTTGGAGGCAAGAAACAATATTGAATGAGAAGTGTACAAATATGAAAGTTTCATTTTATCCAGGTTTTTAAACCATATCTAGGCACTTCAAAAGTCTGCCGTTATAAGCTCTAAAACATTCAAAAGCAACCACTATCTAAAAACACAGCTTAAGAAAAGAAAACATTAAAATCATGGGGCAAATTTTAATTCTATAAAACCAAGATCCCAGATATCCTAAAGAGATTGTGCCCAGGGGATACATACACATACACACACACACACACACACACACACACACACACACACACACACACACACACACACCCTCAAGCCAGATGTCATGTGATCATGAAGTGTAGTTTCCTAATCTTTGAAATTTCAAGGTGTGTATTTTACCTTAGTGGTAGAACCAGTTAATTCAAAAACTATTTAGGTAGCACCAACCAAACCATTTAAACATTGTAACCAGAAATTTTTATATAAAGATTTGAAAAATTGAATGAAAACAAAAGATCATCACCCATGTCGATCCTACTTTGCTTACTGACTGCACTGCAGTTTATCTACAGATTTGCTTCTCCTTCTCACCCCTGTTCCCCCAACACACACAACAGCAACGCAGCTTAGTGCTATAGGCAAAGCAACAAAGCAATAGCCCAGAGCAGGTAGGAAATATGATTAGAGTTATTTACAAAGTATTACCCATGGTTTATTTTTTAAGAAACCTCTTTTCATAGAGCACAGACTTGTGGTTGCCAAGGAGGAAGGAGGGACGGAGAGGAGGGATGGATTGGGAGTTTGGGATTAGTAGATGCAAACTATTATACGTAGAATGGATAAACAACAAGGTCCTACTGTATAGCATGGGGAACTATATTCAATATCCTATGATAAACCATGACGGAAAAGAATATGAAAAAGAATATATATATATATATATATATATATATA
>NW_006796034.1:2145112-2148563 GCF_000442215.2 Lipotes vexillifer | reverse complement strand
ATATATATATATATATATATAACTGAATCACTTTGCTGTATGGCAGAAATTAACACAACATTGGAAATCAACTATACTTCCATTTAAAAAAACCTCTTCTGTTATCAAACAATGAGGCATCAGAGGTATAAAGAAGGATTCTGTTAATGTACTGATGAGAACTTTGACATAGCTAGTGAAGACATCAACATTTGAAGGAATAGAAACATTTCTTATTAGTGCTTAAGATGAGCATTTTTGGTGACTGAAAAACTTGAACCTCCTCACTAGCTTCCGTGGCTCTTGTGACTACATCACTCAGTCAAGAGCACTGCAAGAACTATGTGGCCACCCTTTTTGCACCATCTGGTACACTGCAGTTCTGAAAAAGGGGAGTTAATTGGCTATATCTGAGCAGTCACAAGATTTATAGGTTTGATTATCCAAAAGAGATGCTTTTACCCTGATATATATGGCATTTTCATTGTGGTATTAATAATAATAAAAGCATGCCAAATGAATGAAAAAGCATCATTATAAAAGAGATTTGTGTGTGCAGTGAAACTGTATGGGTGGCTCGTGGTTCTCACAATGAAGATGTAACTATTTTCATATACAAGTTATTAGCTCAAGTTGTTCTTTATTATACCATAACTCTGCTCCTATAGCAACATAGTCATAGAAGAAAAATAATTATGCCTGGGTGTGACGTGCCAGATGTTTTTAAAGCAGAGGTGGCAGTTTAATTCTAAGCCAGTTTAAATGGTTAGATAAAAGCAGTCCCAGGAAAAAAAAAAAAAAAAAAAAAAATTCTTCTAGACCAGCACTATCCAATAGGAATATATGCAAGCACATATCTAATTTTAAATTTTCTGGTAGCCACATTTTTCAAAAGTAAAAAGAAACAAGGGAGCTTGATTTTAATAGTATGTCTTAACCCAATGTATCTAAAATATTGTTTCAATGTGAAATTAGTATAAGAATTTATTAATGAAATATTTTACATTCTTTTTTTCCTATTAAGTTTTCTAAATCTGATGTGTATTTTATACTTCCAGCACATCTCAGTTCAGACTAGCTGAATTTCAAGTGCTCCATAGCCACATATAGCTAGTCGCTACCATAATGAACAGCACAGTTCTAGACTTTTCCCTTACTTACATTTAGGACTACAGTTAATCCCTTCCATGCATTTTATAAAAATATTCAGAGAAGATGACTCTGGCAAGGCTCTCCACAATTCGTTAATCACTTGGAAATATCTGTGTGTGTCCTCTTCACAGAGGGCAGCTGAGTACTTTCATTCAATCAAGACGATCACAGTTCTAAGTTCAACCCAGAAAACATATTTTAAAAAAACTTTAAAAATCCTGGAGTCCAGTAACTATGCCTTGGTGACTTTGTCTATCTATAGGAAGGAGGAAAACCCAGAGATCTGAGGAGGCAAAGCTCTGCGTGGCGTGTTCCACATCCTTACCTAGCTGTGGGAGGGAGAAGCATGTTGCATGCAGTTGTAGTGAAAATTAAAAGGAATAATGTGTGAAACGCATCAGGTCCCTCAAATGTTGGCCTAGTCGGGAATTACCAAAGGAAGAGAAGGCTCTGTCCCTGCCCTCAGGCTCTAGATCTAACTGGATCCAGGATAATAGGACAGAAACCATGACACTGGAAGAACCCAAACAGAGCCCAAGGAAGCGGAAGGCTGGGTTAAGCCACAGAATGTTTCTAGGTGTGGATACATGTGGTGTTGTCTGCCACTAACCCCTAACTCCTAATCTGCCCATGGAACGCTTACTTGTGGATGAAATTAAGTGGGTTTTTGTTCATGTGTTTGTTTTCAAGTAAGCATCAGCCTTGATGCTTTTATGCTTTTATGATGCCATAAAGGAGCAACTTGCAGCCTGAGATGGAAAGGAGAAGAGGTCTGGAAGAGGGGAGAATTGTCCCACTTTTTTTTGACTAGGAGACGGTACTAAGTTCACCAAATGCGTGGGTGTGTTTTTTCTTTGTGCTTTACCTGAAAGTCATCTCTTACTCCCTGTCTACTACCTGTTGCCAGCATACAGAACTCAGGCCTGGGGAAATGGCCCAGCTTTGCATGTCCTGAAGACCTCTCTGCTGGTGAGGCAATGCAGAATAAAGGGAATTCATAAATTCTGCATGTTTGCCAATGTGAATGGTGCAAATTCAGCTGAGTTAATAATAAAAGGCTATGAGAGAGATGAGTCAGATAGGGTTGGAAAGAAGAATTGGGATAAGGCTCATGCCCTGTTCTGTCATAACGGTATTTCTCCCAGCTACCTGTGCTCTGGAGTTAGCTCACAACCAAGACCTTTTATGTTCTCCCCATGAGACAGAGCACATGGAAGAAATAATTCAACCAATTCCAACTAGAAACACAGCAAGTGGGGTGCTATCAGTGTCTTCGTCAGTTCAGACTGCTATAACAAAAGTATCATAGACTGGGTGGCTCAAAGAACAGACATTTCTCACTGTTCTGGAAGCAAGAAATCCTAGACCAAGTCACCAGTAGATTCAGTGTCTGGTGAGAGCCTGCTTCTTCATTGCAGCCAACTTCTCACTGTGTCCTCATGGCAGAAAGAGGGCTAGAGAGTTCTCTTGGTTCTCTTTTATAAGGGCACTAATCCCATTTATGGAGACTCCACCCTCATGACCTAATTACCTCCCAAGGGCTCCATCTCCTAACACCATCACATTGGGGGTTTGGATTTCAACATATGAATTTTGGGAGGACACAAACGTTCAGTCCATAATAATCAGTAATCCCCAAGGATATAAGCTCCCTGAAGACAAAGCTTTTGTTTGTCTTGATAACCAGTGCCTAGGCTTAAAAGACACTTTAAAGGTGCTTAATAGTAAGTGCTTAAATATTAATTGAAGAAAGGAAGAAAGGGAGACCAACAACTGTGGGTTTGGAGTATCAAGGCTGGCTAACATTGTAATGTCCCCAGAGGCAAGACAAAGGACCAATCAAAAACTACCAAGGCCAAAGCCAAGGCCAAGCATGAGAGCAGATGGGAGACAGGTCCATGTAGGCACTACAGAAAGAAATGCAGACTAGAAGAAATTTGGGAGCTATCATTCCCAGCTTTTAAATACAAGTAAATTCATCTCATTTGTGGATCAATTTTTTTCCACTTTTCCTCTATTGATTTACCACTTTTGTTAAGAATCTACCCTGAACTCTAATCACTTTACTTTCAGAAGGCTAATCTTAAATTCAGCCCAGAGGTCATTTTTAGTTTCTCTTAATCATACTATCTTCCAACAAGCTAAATAAGTTCTCTCCATCTTTGATGTTTATGGTGTTCAAATATTTGTAGACCATTATGACATCTCCCACTAGTTGCTGCTGAGTGAGGCTTTAAGGATTAGACACATTTAGCTCCTTTAAACCTGGAAAATGCCTCAAATCAATGCTCCCATTACTCTAACCATTTCTGACGCTCTT